>NC_083338.1:105536900-105617806 GCF_019175385.1 Lycium barbarum | reverse complement strand
AAGGGACGTTTCGTTTCCCGCCTGTTTTTAAAAAGAAGCTTACTAAGGAAGTCACCGAGGTAATTGTTCCACTTTCTGTCACTTCGATGAAACTTCGAATCGAGAAGTGTGGGAACTATCTATATACGGTAAAAATCGAATCAATTTGTATTCAGTAAGAACCGGAGTAAATATTGCAGCTGTCCGATACGGGATCAAAGAGGAATGAGGTCGTTAGCCTGGGGTAAGATCGAAGGGAAGGAGGACCGAGAAGTTGTGAGTTGTTCCAACGAAGTGTCAAAAATTGAGGGTATGTTGATAAGCATAGAAAACCCAAGCCTCAGGCGAAGACATTCAACATAGACTCGGAGTATCCATTATGGGACAGGCTACACATCACCTGACTGTTCTGCCATATGTGCTGATAACAGTATGGGTATTAGAATATCCGTACGGGTGCCGCCTTATCCATTTTAGGGTTTTCTTAAAAAGGCCTTTTTAGGTTGTGTTAGGGCCCATCTATTTGTAGCTATAAATAGGGGTGTACCCCCTTCATGTTAGGGTTAGCTTTTCATTATTCATCACATTTGTAATCTGAGAAAGAGGTGGAGGAGTTTTCTTAGTGATTGACTCGGGTTAAAGAAGCAATTTCCAAAACTGGACCAGCTCTCAGAGTCTACAAATTCGGTTTCTTAAGCTTTATTTAATATTATTCATCAATATATGTTTATCATTAGCATATTACTAATTTACATAACTTATTAATCTAGCCACATACCCTATAAACCACTTACAAATTTAATTGTTACCGTTTTAAGGGTAAACACGAGGTTCATTAAACAAATCTGAATTGACTAAGTTGAGTGACCAAAAATTGAGAACATGGTCTAAGTTGAGTGAGAAAAGATGGAAAGATAACCCATTAGGATATCCCGTATTTTACCTGTGAATACTCACACTTCTGCAAGTTGAATATGGGCTAAAGCCCAGATTTTACCCATCTTTTATATCACTCACCCGACCCATTAAAATATGGGTGGATTCGGCGGGTACACAAAATGTGGGTATTCGGCGGGTACACAAAATGTGGGTTCATTGCTATTCTGAGCATGGTCATGGATGGCAAGGGGGCGGTTGCGTGCGGGTTTAACTTAACCCGCGAGGAATTCAACCCTCCCCGCCGCGCCGCTTCCCGCATCGCATCGCGGAATTTTTATTTTGAACCCTCCCCGCCCTGCCCCGTTTAAGATTTTTTTGTAGTGTTTTTTTTTTCTTTTTCATTTTTAAGGAGCAGTTCTTTGTCTTCGTTTTCATGAATATAAACAGACGATGTTACATAAAACTAATTAATAAATGTTGGACACCATAAATTGAAATGACCAAAGAACATAAAGTAGGAAATTTTGCTGGTTGGAAAAGAAACTTGGTACAACAAACCAGACCAAGAAAACATTACGGTATTTCTTCACTTTATACCCAACAAAACTTAAGTTCACATAAACTTCTCTAAATTAACTTTTTTTGCACCATCTATCACAGTACATACAGTAACTAGTAAAGAGTTAATTATGTAAAAAATAATTGAACTTTTGAAAAATATATTTTAGATATTTAGATTGTAGTGAAAAAGAAAAATACACATTTCTTAATTATGAAAATTCATCATCTCCTTTTACATACGTGTTTTCAATTATGGTGAAGAATAAAAGTACGTAGTTTGTAAATAAGGAAGCAGCCCATTCTTTTAAATATTTTACCAAAGAAATTGACCTTTTTGTCTTAAAAAAGAATAAGATATAAACTACAAATCGTGCTGAAGAATAAAAAGTACGTAGGATAGCTGTTTTTAACTGGTAACAAGAAAGTTGTAATTCAAATTTTGCTTCCTCAAAAATAAATACTCCCTCTGTCCCAATTTATGTGATATAGTTTGACTGGACACAAAGTTTAAGAAATAAAGGAAGACTTTAGAATCTTGTGGTCTAAAATAAGGCAAAGATATTTGTGTAGTTATAGATCATCTCGTTAAGCGTAAAAGGTAAACTTTAAAGGTAAATTGTTGCCAAATAAGAAAATGTATCATTCTTTGTGGGACACATTAAAAAGAAAAATATATCACATAAATTGAGACAGAGGTATTATCATAGTGAGAAGAGGAAAATAATCAAAAAGTAAATTCTATAAGAGAGAGAATATATAGCAACGAAAAATTAACTAAAAGCATTTACGATTTTAACACCATCAGTAACCATAAAACTCTGCTTTGGTTTGGTTCAAAGAAATGGATAACTTAGACTTGGATCCAACCCGGAAGAGAAGGTCTCACGTGTGTACAACATTTAGGAGATATCTTGGGAAGAGATTGAGGAGACTACTACACAAAGTGGCTAGAAGCGTAAGTGTTACACCTCGGAATTTTGAGTTGTTATGCGGTGAATAGACTAACGCAAGTTAAGGTGTATATGATGTCCTTACAAGTAAGAAGGGATACCTAATGATTCTAATTAAGATTCCAAAGACATTTGAGGTAAGAGAAGAAAGCTTATTGGAGAAAGTTAAGGTAGAGAGTGTCTTACTCGGTACACAAATGTACCAGCCCGTATTCCTGGTAATTTATAGGATTATAAGTTGAGCGGATTGGATCGATGCAATCTGAACTGAATCAGGAATTTCTGCAGACATCAGTCAGTGTTGACGGGTCATTGACATGTCGATGGACCGTCGCTGTGCACCGTTCATATGTTTCAGCAATCAGAGATCTACAGGCGTAAGTCGACGAACCGTCGACACATCGATGGGTCGTTGAACCGCTCGTCGAACCACCTCACTGGAACTTTCCAGTTCCAGTTATAAATAGACGACCCTTGCTCTTATTTTTCAGTTTCCACTTTCTCTACAAGTCTTGAAGACTCTAGAATATTATCCACATCATGTTAACACAAATCCAAGGGGAATCAAGGACTAATTATCAAGAATCAAGAGAATCTAGGGAAAAAGAGGCTCTCTAGGGTTGATAGGAGTCAAGAATTCTATTGGTATTGAAGTTAGGGCTTCTCTCAAGTAAAGTATATTCATCCAAAGTTCATCCTTACATGATCAAAGGTGAGTTTTACATCTATTTCACGTTATTAAAATTATTGAGTGGTTGAAAGACTTGGATTAGAGAAGAAAGTAGAATATGAGCTCAAATATGAAAATAATGATATTTTGAGTAGTAAATTAATTTGAGTTATGATTCTTAGAATGAGATGAGTATAATATTGTTATGAATGATGCTAATGTCATTGAGGAAGTATTATGTGAAGAATGAGAATGGTGTTGTGTTGTAGCTATGGTTGTGGATGATTTTGAAATGGAGTTGTGAGGATTGAATAATGTTTAACTTGAAGAAGTTTATTGATTATGATGTTATGGGTGTTATTATTGATGTTTAGGAGTTGTTTATTAGATGGAGGAGGTTGTTGAAACAAAGGAAATGCAGCCCAATTGTCGTTAGCTTTTAGTTGCCTTAGCTTAGTCTTAAGCATGTTTCTAATGATCTAACGTAATAAGAATTCTCTTGAATGTAGAGTTGTGAGCATGGAAGGAGAATGCGTAGTCGTTAAGGAGACGAAAAGGTATGTAAGGCTAGTCCCTTTCTTTCGTTAAGGCATGACTCTTATATTACTACCTTCCATATATTCCATGACCTTCTTGCATCCCAAAAGTTGAAAGTTCATGATTCTTAAGAGCTCCTTATGAGATAGAAACGAGATATGTTCCATGATAATGATGATGATGATGATAATGATTGTATTATGAGCTTAATAATCCTATCTTTATGATTTCATTGATGTTATTTCCTTGTTGTTGCCTCACCTCATTATTTTAGTTCCTTAAAGGTGAGACATAGCGATGATGATTATTCCATAATGTAATCGGAGGTTCCCGAACTTACGTCACTCCGATATAGTTGTAGCTTCCACTTGGGCTCTCATGCATGCTATGTATAGTATATGATGTACATGGATATATGAGTATGTATACATGGGATATGGTAAAAAGGATGAGGCGTTATATACGTAATACTACCTAATCAGTTGGCATAGTATGATATCGTCCCGGACGCGGGGTACCGGGACGCGGGATATATGGATAAATGGATCGGGCCATTCATTCCGCGGAAATATATAGATGTATAATGAATATATGGATAAATAGACTGGGCTGCACGTTCCGCAGCAATATATGATACATGATAAGATGGATCGGGCTTTACGTTTCGCAGCATTAATGATATATATATATATATATATATATATATATATATATATATATATATATGTGTGTGTGTGTGTGTGTGTGTGTGTGTGTGTGTATATATATATATATATATGAATGTATGTATGAAAGATGTTAAAGAAAATTAACATGCATGATATCCGCCTTCAGAGGCTAGCAGTACAGGTTATCTCCTTATCTCATGTTTCCTTACTTCTTTATGATGTTATTATTCATGCCTTACATACTCAGTACATTGTTCGTACTGACGTCCATTTTCTTTTATGGACACTGTGTTCATGCCCACAGGTAGACAGGAAGACGGCCCAGACGCTTAGGAGCTTACTCAATAGATTTGCAGGAGCACTCCACTACTCCGGAGTTGCCGCTTATTGGTATATTCTTTTGTGTACATATTTGGGGCACGGCAGGGTCCTGTCCCATCCTTCTGATTTCAGTACTCCAGTTAGAGGCTCGTA
The DNA here is from genome assembly GCF_019175385.1 of Lycium barbarum. NCBI lineage: Eukaryota > Viridiplantae > Streptophyta > Magnoliopsida > Solanales > Solanaceae > Lycium > Lycium barbarum. Next base: position 105,613,088 of record NC_083338.1, on the reverse strand, counting down.
GTTACATATGTGTGGGTAGTAGATGTTATGTGATTTCTTAGTGTCTATCTTGTACATCATTTTGTAGCCTCGTGGGCTTATATATATGTGTATACACATATTCTTGGGAAATGTGTAGTAATCATTTCATAGTAAGTTTTACTTTGAGAAGTCATATTTGGTCAGGTTGAGTATGATAATTAAGCATGGCAAGTGGTGCTCGGTAGCCAACTCCGGTACCCGTCATGGCCTTCTAGTTGGGTCGTGACAAAAGTGGTATCAGAGTAGTTCCGTCCTAGGGTGTGTCTACGAGCCGTATCCAGTAGAGTCTTGTTTTTGTTTGTGAAACGCGCCACACTTATAAACAAGAGGCTGCGGGACATTCAGGAATAATGACCGTCTTTCATCCTCATAGATCGTGCGATAAAGCTATAATGTAAGATTCCTCTTTTCTCTCTAATTGTGCATTATGATTTCAGCTATTCCTGTGAAGAGGAAAGCAATAGCGCCCAGAAGGGCAAGACTGCGACAGGAAGGCGGGTTGAATAGGAGCCACCGGCAAATATAGAGGAGGGTGAGTCCCATAATGAGGCTCCATCTCATACTTCCCATACTCCACCTATTTTAGAGGAGCATGAAGGGGCCTTAGCTCCAGCTCCAGTGCCTCCAGTTCCTCCACCGGGTGCTTCGGGTCAGCAGATGACCGAGGCTATTCAGTTCTTGACCCAGCTAGTTGCTGCTCAAGCTTAGCGACAGAGTATGGGTCCAGGTGACAGAGCGGCTAGTGCAAGAGCCCCTGATTTTATGAGTCTGAATCCCCCAGAATTTTTCGGATCAAAGTCGGATGAAGACCCACAGGGTTTTATAGATGAAATGTTGAGGACGCTGAGAATAATACATGCTTCTGATACTGAATCAGTGGAGTTAAAATCCTATAGGTTAAGAGATGTCGTCGTTCTTTGGTATAATAATTGGATATCTTCAAGAAGGGAAAACGCACCTCCCCCGGTTTGGCAGGAGTTTGTAGATGCTTTCATCCGCCATTATTTTCCACCCGAGGTTTGAAGGGCCCGAGCTGATAGGTTTTTGAATTTAAAGCAAGGAAATATGAGTGCTTGGGAGTATAGTCTCTATTTCAATTCGTTGGCTAGGTATGCCTCAACTATGGTAGCCGATATGAGGGACCGGGTGCATTGGTTTGTGAGTGTCTTAGGGCCACATTTGATCAAGGATTGCTTGACAGCTTCACTTCAGGACGGGATGAATATTTCCCATATTCAGCCCCACGCCAAAAATTTGGAAGAGCAACAGCAGCCGCAAATGGGTGAGCGCGATGTTGATAGGGGGAATAGTAAGAGGACCAGATCTCCCGGTACTAATGGTGAGCGTAGAGGGGGTCAGAGGCAACAATATTCCAGATATTCAGGCCAGCCCGCGACTAGTGCACCTCCTCGATTTGCGGGCAGGAGATTTGACCATCCCATTTATTTCGGATCGAGTTAGAGCTCGAGAGTTCTAGGTTCTCAATACCGAGATGATTCCAGCTAGATAAGACTACCCTTACCACATTATACTCAGTGTGGCAGGCCACATTCCGGACAATGCTGCGTAGTTTTCAGGTGCTTGTTATACCTGCGGTCGGGTTGGTCACATGATGCATGATTGTCCGTTAAGGAATGATAGAGATAGGGCTCAGCCCACAGGATCAGTAGCAGGTTCTTCTTCGTCCGTGCGCCCTGTAGGGCAGGCTCCCTAAACTTCAGCAGGCCGTGGCAGGGGCAGAGGGGTAGCATCCAGTTAAGGTGGCCCTCATCCTCGTATTTATGCATTAGCCGGGCGATAGGATCTTGAGTCCTCCCCTGACGTCGTTACAGGTATATTATTCGTATTCTCTCGTGACGTTTATGCATTGATTGACCCAGGTTCTACTTTGTCGTACATCACTCCTTATATTGCTGGTCGTATTCGGGTAAAACCTGAGTCAATCAAACCTTTTGAGGTGTCTACTCCTGTTGGTGACTCGGTAATAGCGATACAAGTATATAGAAATTGTGCGATTGTGATATGTGATTGTCAGACTAGAGCTGATTTGATTGAGCTAGAAATGTTAGATTTTGATGTGATTATGGGCACAGATTGGCTGGCTTCTTGTTATGCTAAGGTGGACTGTAGAACAAAAATGGTGTGATTCCAATTCCCGGGAGAACCAGTGCTTGAATGGAAAGGTAATACAGCGTCTCCCAGAGGTAGGTTTATTTCCTATCTGAAAGCGAGGAAGATGATTGCAAAAGGCTACATTTATCACTTAGTCCGAGTTTACGACACCGAAGCCAAGCCGCCGACTCTTCAATTTGTCCCGGTAATAAATAAGTTTCCGGATGTGTTTCCAGATGAACTTCCATGTCTTCCACCAGAAAGGGAGATTTTTTCTATTGATGTGCTACTGGACACCGAACCTATATCTATTCCTCCGTACAGAATGGCTCCTGCAGAATTGAAAGAACTAAAGGCACAACTGAAAGATTTGCTCGAGAAGGGATTTATTAGATCGAGTTCATTGCCATGGGGAGCACCTGTTTTGTTCGTAAGGAAAAAAGATGGTTCCTTGCGAATGTGTATTGACTATAGGAAATTGAACAAGGTGCCGATAAAGAATAAGTATCCACTTCTAAGAATCGATGATTTATTTGATCAATTGCAGGGTGCTAAGTGGTTTTCAAAGATAGATCTGAGGTAAGGATATCATTAAGTAAGAGTTAGAGAAAAAGACATTTCGAAGACGGCTTTCAGGACCAGCTATGGTCGTTACGAATTTCGGGTAATGTCATTTGGGTTGACTAACGCTCCGGCAGTGTTCATGAATTTGATGAATAATGTGTTCAGGCCTTTCCTGGATCTATTGGTAATCGTGTTCATTGATGACATTCTGGTATATTTCTGGTCAGAAGCAGAGCATACAAATCATCTACGTATTGTCCTTGGAATTCTTCGGACTCGAGAATTATATGCAAAATTTTCAAAACGCAAGTTTGGTTGAATTCTATAACTTTTCTGGGCCATTTTATCTTAGTTGACGGCATTCGGGTTGATACTCAGAAAATTGAGGGCGTGAAGACTTGGCCAAGACCTACAACGCCTACAGAAGTCCGTAGCTTTCTGGGATTAGCGGGCTATTACAGAAGAATTGTGGAAGGATTTTCTTCTATTTCGGCACCCTTGACGAAGCTAACTCAGAAATCAGCAAAATTTTAATGGACCGATGCTTGTGAGCGCAGTTTCTAGGAATTGAAAGAAAGATTGAATTCAGCCCCAAACACTTCCAGAAGGATCGGAAGGCTATGTCATTTATTGTGATGCCTTTGGTGTTGTGTTAGGCTGCGTGTTGATGCAGCATGGTAGGGTTATCGCCTATGCTTCCAGGCAGTTGCAGAAACATGAGAAGAATTATCCGACCCATGATCTTGAATCAGCTGCAATCATTCATGCACTAAAGATGTGGAGGCATTATTTGTATGGCGTTCATGTTGATATTTATATAGATCACAAGAGTCTCCAGTACATTTTCAAGCAAAAGGAGTTGAATCTACGACAGAGGCAATGGTTAGAGCTATTGAAAGACTACGGTGTGAGTATTTTATATGATCCCGGAAAAGCAAATGTGGTAGCCGATGCGCTTAGCCTAAAATCCATGGGCAGTCTATGTGATGTTCAGTCGGAAAAGGCAAAACTAGTCCGTGAACTCCACCAGTTAGCTAGCCTAGGAGTCCACTTAATAGACTCGGGCAATGCAGGAGATGTTGTTCACAATCCATCTTTTTCATCCCTAGACATGGAAGTGAAAAAGCGCCAATATGACGATCCCAAGTTGAGTCACTATAGAGATGCCCTTCCACAGAAGGAAAAGTCATCATTTTAGATTTCTGCAGATGGAATTCTCAAGTATCGGAGCAGGCTATATGTTCCAGAGATTGCGGGATTACGCCGCCAGATTCTGGGAGAACCTCATTACTCCTGGTATTCTATCCATCCAGGCACGACAATGATGTACCATGACCTCAGGTCAATGTATTGGTGGGATGGAATGAAGAAAGATATAGCATAGTTTGTAGCTAAATGTCCAATTGTCAGCAAGTAAAAATTGAGCATCAAAAGCCAAGAGGATTGTTGCAAGCTATGGAAATTCCAACTTGGAAGTGGGAAGTGATCAACATGGACTTTATTGTAGGCTTACCTCGTTCTCGGCGTAAGTATGACTCCATATGGGTGATTGTTGACCGACTCACGAAGTCATCTCATTTTCTTCCTGTCAGGACTATATACTCAGTAGAAGATTATGCTAGGTTATATCTTAAAGAGATAGTGCGACTTCATGGTGTCCCAATATCCATTATCACAGATAGAGGAGCATAATTTACTGCTAAATTTTAGAAGTCCTTTAAAGAAGGTTTGGCAACTCAAGTAAGACTCAGCACAGCATTTCACCCACAGACGGATGGGCAAACTGAACGCACTATCCAGACCTTGGAAGATATGTTGCGGGCATATGTATTAGACTTCGGAGGTAATTGGGATGAACATTTTCCACTTATCGAATTTGCGTATAATAACAGTTATCATTCAAGTATCCAGATGGCCCCATATGAGGCTCTGTACGGAAGAAAGTGTAGATCGCCAATTGGTGGTTTGAAGTAGGAAAGACACAATTAATAGGTCTATAATTGATTCAGCAAGCGATGGAAAAGATCAGGCTTATCAGAGACAGATTATTGACGACCCAAAGTCGCCAGAAATCTTATGCAGACAATCGTCGACGAAACCTGGAATTCCATGTCAACAATTGGGTATTCCTAAAAGTGTCGCAAATGAAAGGGGTAATGAGATTCGGCAAGAAGGGCAAGTTTAGTCGTAGATATATTGGACCTTATAAGATTGTGCGCAAGGTGGGCCAAGTAGCTTATGAGCTAAATTTACCTCCAGAACTCAAATCAGTCCATCCAGTTTTACATGTGTCGATGCTCCGTAAATATGTTGGAGATCCTTCTAGAATCATGCCGGTAGATGACGTTCAAATTATTGAGAAATTGGCTTATGAAGAAGTATCCATTGCCATATTAGATAGGAAAGTGCGGAAGCTCAGAACCAAAGATGTAGCCACAGTTAAAGTTTTATGGAAAAACAACAAAAGAGAGGAAATGACTTGGGAAGTAAAATAAGATATGAAGTCCAGATATCCGCATTTATTCCCACCCCCAGAAGAGGTTCAAGATGAGACGCCGTTGTTCCTAGGTATGCAATGCTTTCTTTTAATGCTTTTGGTCGTGTGTGGCCATGTTTTCTTGCTGTTGTTGTAGCCCTGTAAGGCGATGTTATTTTGGGTTGTTGTGACAGGATGGTAGTGCCATATTAAAGGAGAAACTCGGGCAAATTTTTTGTAGAATCCCCGAGAACTTAACATTCGAGGACGAATGTTCCTAAGGCGGGAGAGTGTTACACCTCGAAATATCGAGTTGTTGTGCAGTGAATAGACTAATGCAAGTTAAGGTGTATATGATGTCCCTACAAGTAAGAAGGGATACTTAATGATTCTAATTAAGATTCCAAAGACATTTGAGGCAAGAGAATAAAGCTCTTTGGAGAAAGTTAAGGTAGAAAGTGTTTTACTCCGTACACAAATTTACCAGCAGGTATTCCTGGTAATTTGCAGGAGTATAAGTTGAGCTGATTAGATCGACGCAATCGGAAATGAATCAGGAAATTTTGTGGACAACAGTCAGTGTCGACCGGCTGTTGACATGTCGACGGACCGTCGCTGTGCACCGTTCATATATTTCTGCAATCAGAGATCCACAGGCGTAAGTCGACGGGTCATGGACCCGCTTGTCGAATCGCCTCGTTGGAACTTTCCAGTTCCAGTTATAAATAGACGACCCTTGCTCTTATTTTTCAGTTTCCACTATCTCTACAAGTCTTAAAGACTCTAGAATATTCTCCATATCATATTAACACAAATACAAGGGGAATCAAGGACTAATTACCAAGAATCAAGAGAATCAAGGGAATAAAAGGCTCTCTAGGGTTGATAGAATCAAGAATTCTATTGGTATTGAAGTTAGGGCTTCTGTCAAGTAAAGTATATTCATCCAAAGTTCATCCTTACATGATCAAAGATGAGTTTTACATCAATTTCACGTTATTAAAAGTATTGAGTGGTTGAAAGACTTGGATTAGAGAAGAAAGTAGAATATGAGCTCAAATATGGAAATAATGGTATTTTGAGTAGTAAATTAATTTGAGTCATGATTCTTAGTATGAGATGAGTATAATCTTGTTATGAATGATGCTAATGTCATTGACGAAGTATTATGTGAAGGATGAGTATGGTGTTGTGTTGTAGCTATGGTTGTGGATGATTTTGAAATGGAGTTGTGAGGATTGAATAATGTTTAACTTGAAGAAGTTTATTGATTATGATGTTATGGGTGTTATTATTGATGTTTAGGAGTTTTTTATTATATGGAGGAAGTTGTTGAATCAAAGGAAATGCTACCCAATCGTTAGCTTTTAGTCGCCTTAGCTTAGTCTTAAGCATATTTCTAATGATCTAACGTAATACAAATTCTCTTGAATGTAGAGTTGCGATCTTGGAAGGAGAACGCTTAGTTGTTAAGGAGACGTAAAGGTATGTAAGGCTAGTCCCTTTCTTTCGTTAAGGCATGACTCTTATATTACTATCTTCCATATATTCCATGACCTTCTTGCATCCCAAAAGTTGAGAGTTCATGATTCTCAAGAGCTTCTTATGAGATAGAAATGAGATATGTTCCATGATAATGATGATCATAATGATTTTATTATGAGCTTGATAATCCTATCTTTATGATTTTATTGATGTTATTTCCTTGTTATTGCCTCACCTCATGATATTAGTTCCTTCAGGGTGAGACATAGCGATGATGATTATTCCATTATGTAATCGGAGGTTCCCGACCTTACGTCACTTCGATAGAGTTGTAGCTTCCACTTGGGCTCTCATGCATGCTATGTATAGTATATGATGTACAGTGATATATGAGTATGTTTACATGGCATATGGGAAAAAGGATGAGGCTTTATATACGCAATACCACCTGATCAGTTGGCATATTATGATATCGTCCCGGACGCGGGATGCCCGGACCCGGGATATATGGATAAATAGATCGGGTCGTTCGTTCCACGGAAATATGTAGATGTATAATGAATATATGGATAAATGGACCTGGCTGCACATTCCGCAGCAATATATGATACATGATACAATGGATCGGGTTGTACGTTCCGCAGCATTAATGATGGTGTATACATATATATATATATATATATATATATATATATATATATATATATATGTATGTATGAAAGATGTTAAAGAAAGTTAACATGCATGATATCCGCCTTCAGAGGCTAGCAGTATATGTTATCTCCTTATCTCATGTTTCCTTACTTCTTTATGATGTTATTATTCATGCCTTACATACTCAGTACATTGTTCGTACTGACTTCCTTTTTCTTTTATAGACGTTGTGTTCATGCCCACAGGTAGATAGGGAGACGACCCAGACGCTTAGGAGCTTACTCAGCAGATTTGCAGGAGCACTCCACTACTCCGGAGTTGCCGCTTATTGGTATATTCTTTTGTGTACATATTTGGGGCACGGCGGGGTCCTGTCCCGTCCTTATGATTTCAGTACTCTAGTTAGAGAATCGTAGGTACATATGTGTGGGTAGTAGATGTTATGTGATTTCTTAGTGTCCATCTTGTACATCATTTTTTAGCCTCGTGGGCTTGTATATATATATATATATATATATATATATATATATATATATATATACACGTATTCTTGGGAGATGTGTAGTAATCATTTCATAGTAAGTTTTACTTTGAGAAGTCATATTTGGTCAGGTTGAGTATGATAATTAAGCATGGCAAGTGGGGCTCGGTAGCCAGCTCCGCGTACCCGTCATGACCCTCTAGTTGGGTCGTGACAGTAAGAGGGCTAGAAGTGTAAATTATGGCTAAAGGTTGCAACTCTTGGCTAAGAACACAATTCAAGACTAAGGGTGCAATTTGGGGCTATAATTGCAAGTCAATTGGGCGTGTGGCATTTTTTTTTTAAATAAGTTCCACTAGGCTTGTGAGCCTAGGGCTGATTTTATAAATTTTCTCAAAGCAACAAATTAAATAGTCTTTACAAAGATTGCCAAAATGGCTAATAAAAGTGCAAGAATTAAACTAAATACCAACCTAAGTCCTATATGATGACTTAAGTTGGCACTACAAATTGCTAAAATAAGAAAGTGGTAAAAGACTAAGACTTGAGTAAATGAACTGCTAGTCCCATTTATTATGCATATGTGAATGTTGTTCCTCCTCTTATCAACCAAAATATGTCCCAAGTTTGATCCCTTCATGCACAAGTTAGCCAACACTCCATGTATATCAGCTGTATACCTGTGTATATCAGCAATGTACTTGTGTATATTAGAGCCTGCAATCCTGTGAAAACTCATGACTGCACATGTATGTCCTTTGTCTATCAGTAACACAAGATTTGTCCTCCAAAACTCAGGTAATATACTGCAATATACATATGATATACTGCAGGATACTAGCTGCCTGAGATTTTGCATGCATGGTCCTAAATTGATACATGAAATTCTAAGTGACCTTAACACTGAAGTTGTTCCTTTGATCCTTGAAACATTCTGCAATCTAAAGCTTGTACCTTTGATGCCCATAGCTTCCTTATTGTAGTCAAACCAGTCTCCATATAATGTCATCTCCTCTGCAGGTTGAGCACAAAGTGCTAATACCACTGCATAAAGATTTGTCATCATATAGGAACTGATTGACACTGTAAGGATTTGCCTTAATTCCTATGACAGTAGTTCTGGAAATTCCTAAACATCTGCCATCCTCAAGTGATTGTACAGATTCATTGTATTCCCAAAAAATAGTCTTAAAAGGCCATCTTGATTTCTTCTTGTCTCTTTGTTGTATGAGTCCAGTACTACCATCCAGTCAAATTCTGAGATTCCCATATCATGTCCTATGTGAATAGGATCAATAGGACAAAGCATGTGATCAACTTTGTTTATAACTTGAGATTTAACCTCAGAGATCCAAGTCACTCTAAAGAAATTGATCTTCAGGAGTGTGTATTCTAGCAGCTGGACCATGTCATCTCCTATGTGAGTAGGATCAATGGTGCCAAGTATTTGAATAACTTGGGAATAGTTGAAATTACACTCAACATACATTATATCCTTTCCAAATTTAGTAGGATCAATGATACAATGCTCAGTAGAAATTCCAGTCAACTTGTAGAATTCCAGTTTCCATGCATAAAGTGTGCCTGCAAAATAGAAAATACTGTTAGTGTATAAAGCCTCATCATGTTCTCCTCCAAAAGGCCTTGAACATGATGAGTGAAAATTATCAGCACAGTACCAACACCAACTTAGATCCTCAGACTCATCATCCATCAGTAATATGTTTTGACAGTTCTAATTCTCAGATAGGGACACTGCAGTTTGTCACTATTGGGAATTTTCCTTCCTATTGAGTCAAGTTCTGCAAAAAGAGGCTACATTCACTGCTCCATGATCCAGTGCATAATTAGCTAAATGATCTGCTAATTGGTTTCCTTCCCTCATTATGTGCAGTACTTGAACATCAGCATTGTGCATTATATCCCAAATCTCCTTTACTGCATGAATAATATTCCATGGAGGCTTCCATTCTCTATCCAGAATCCTTTTCATCAGTAAAAGAATCAGTTTGAAGAATAAAGGAGTACACATGTTTTGCCAGACAATATCCTGCAACACCAAGCAAAGCCACTGCTGCAGATACAATGTTAGTGGTTTCCTCCATTTCCTTGGCCCTTGCATAAACCAAGTCTCCATCCGAATTTCTTACACAAAAAGCATAAGCACTCCTTCCAGGATTCCCTCTAGTGGCCCCATCAGTATTTCATTTCCAAATTCCTGCAGCAGGTAGAGTCCACATGACTTTTGTAATTTGAAGCTTTGGCACAAAGTTCTCCAGAATCTTCAACATTTCTAACCATCTATGAGGAACTGATCTTATGCATGGTTTCCTGAATTTTACCAACTGTTGAATGTTGCTTGATGGTTGATATATAACCTTGCTAGTAGAAACCTTATTTCCATGCTTGTCCCCATTTCTTTTCTTCCATAACTCCCACAAAATTATAGAGGGAATAGCATAAAAAATAGGCTTCAATCTAGCTAGTGTATCAGTAGTCCACCATTTTGTAAATAGTTGATGCAAGTTCAGGCCTGCAATGTTGATACCAGCAGCAGCAGAGAAATAATACCAGGCCCTTTGAGTAGTTTGGCACTTCAAAAATATATGATGTACTGATTCCTCTGAAGGTTCAGCACAGCAAAAACACTTTGATGGCATATGATATCCCCAGCTTCTAATCACATCATCCAGAGATATTTTGAAGTGCCACACCCTCCACATCAAGAAGGCTATTTTGAAAGGAAGACCTTTCACCCAAATCTTCTTATATGCATCCCTAGGCTGACCTCTACTCCTTAAGTAATCCCAAGCTGATTTAACAAAAAACTCACCCCTAGCTTCAAGTGTCCACTATGGCTTGTCAAGTTCTCCAGCACTACTAGGAGGTTGTACTTTATGCATTATATGTTCAGCAAGTTCCTCAGGTAGACAGTTCGTCAGAACTTGATTGGCTCTCCATGTTGTCACCCCAAGAACTTGAGGTGTGTTTTGACTTTCTGCCTTCTTTCTGCCTCTACCAACACCTTTCACAATTTTCCTAGGTGAAATATCACCATCTCTTGCTGCATTTTTTGAAAATTTTGGGCAGTTGATTCTTCATCCATATCCACTCTCAGCACCTCCCCAGATGGTACTGCAACCTGCATATCTCCCTCATCATCTGCACCTGTTACTTGATTAATCTCCTTTGAATTGGCCTTTATTACTTGTAAAGTTCCTACTGAGTTCCTTTGGTTCTTCTTAGAATTGGAAGCCTTGTCCTCAGGCTTGTCTACTTCTGTGTTCACTTCTTGGCTAGCTTCAGCAGCACTAGTCACAGGATTCTGCAGGTCTAAGGAGATATGTTCCTTATCCTGCAAATTTCCTTCATCTTGTACATCCTCCTTACCAAACATTACCTCCCAAGAAGTCTGAGAAGGGCTGGATAACTTCCTAGTGTGATCAACCTATTTGTCAGTATGAATTTGTCCATCCTCCATGTCCTCCTCTCTCTGATCACTCCACAACTTTATACCTCCAACATCAGTAGCAAAGGAGGTAGATGGAACATCATGACAGACTTGATTCAAAGTTATCAAATCTTCCACTAACTTAGAAGGGGAATCCACCCTTTACTTGTTAGAAGAATACTTATTCTTATTAGGTGTAAAAACTGCTGCATGCACATTCAAAGGTCTCTCCACCATGGTAAGTTGATCTGTTTGCTACTCTAAACCATGTGTTTGATCCATTGCCACATGATTCAGCACTGTTGTAGCCTGTAACCTACCAATCTGGTTCAAAGGAGAACCAACAGGCACTGCACATGCAAGAGCATTCCTAGCATCAGTTGTACTCATAAGTTGTCCTTTGTTTATTGTTGATATCTGATTATCAACACTTAGATCCAAAAAACTGATTTTTAGTTTGTTTCCCCTTGTCCTTGATCACTACTGGCACTTCATCCATAGTTTCATTCACCTTAGCCAATTGCAAATCAGTAACTGCAGTGGGAACCAAAGTCTTCTGCAAATGTGCACCCTTCTCATGCTGAACTTCCATTACATCCTCATGCACCTCATTTTCATAATGCACCGCATTATTATCACTTAAGGCTGCAAACTGATTGGTAGGTTGCTGATATCCACCAGTATTATATGCAATTTTTGTTTCTTGAGGCTTGGCTTTAAAAACCATTTGGCCACCAGTATTATTCATATGCTGCTTACCATTTCCAAGTTGTGCTTTGTATAAATCTTGTGTGTTGCCTATAACCTTACCACTTTGTAAAATTTTGATGACATCCCTTCTACCCTTATTGAATTTTCTTGCCTGAGTTTGCCATTGACCAGTTTTATTTTTTTGAACAACTGACTGCTTGTTCTGAACTACTACAGCTTGATTGTTCTTGCTAATCAGTTCACCTTGCTCCTTGACAACTGCAACCTGTTTACCATTGTCAACATGCACCTCTTCTGGTTCTCCCAAACCAACCTCTACCTCAGCTTCTTCATCTTCAGTATTATCTTTAGGCAGTAGATTAGGATTGAGTTTCCAACAACCCTCTTCATTATGAACTTGTAGGAAACATGTTTTACAATATTTAGGCAGAAAATCATATTGTATGTTCACCCACTTGGTCCTAGTTTCCCCGATACTAGCAACAACTTGTATAGCAACTCTTTTAGGATGATCTTTTAATAAATCAACTTCCACTTTCACTCGAGCACAACTAGGCCGAGTCTTGTTCTTTGTGGCCAAATCTAAAGTTAGAGGCCTTCCCACTGCAGATGCCAGAGAGAATAATTGAGACTCACCATAATAATTAAGAGCTAGGTTAGGGAATAAAATCCATGCAATGGCAATACTAGTCTCCTCTTCGGGTGTAAACCAAGGATCCCACTTTAACGTTCGCATGGAATAATACCATTGCTTATCTTTAATCCAGAATGCAAGCTTAGACATGAGTGTTACGTAGTCTTCCAACAAAGTACACCTTATAAGAACATGACGATTACATAACAAACCTATTGTACACTTAGCTTTCAACTCACATTGAATGGGAATAGCATTACGTAAATAATTCAAATCTGGCCATCCATAACTGAATTTTCCAATGACTGCAAACTCCAAATCCTCTTGGAAAATCATATGTTTGATCTCCTCCATGGTATATTTAACCATTGGCTCGCCATGCACGTAGTTCACTTTCTTTATGGGGATTTCATAGTTGGACGTAGTTGCATTATTTTTGGTATTCAAAGATGAAGGTTGTAGAATATGGGAATAGTTTAGGGGTTTCTTAGGTATTGTAGTTGGTTGTGGAGGCTGGACAACCTCAAAGGGAGGCTGTCCAGTGGCGTTAGACGCCATTAATGGTGAAAAACAAACTTTCTCTCACTAGGGTTTTGCCGTCGCCCAGAGAGAGAGAAGCTAGGGTTTCCTGGTATTTGCGTGTGGCATGAAGGCCTCATGTGGGAGTTATTTTCGCAAATGCCACTTTTGGGCCTTTGTTGTAATAAGCTTTAGTATAAATAGACCCCTTAGTCTTCATTTACACTTAGCTTGAATAGTGATAAAACTTGAGTATTTTGAGAGATTGTTTAGTTATCTTAATATAGTTTGTTTAGTTGACTAAGTGTGATTTCTTAGTTGCTAATTGAATCATCTTCCATTGAATTCTCGTAGGATTGCTCATTTGTGGAATATCAATTTAGAGTCTTCCTTGAACAAATAGCTTAGGTTCCTTGATTGAATCCAATTGAGAGGGTTTAGTTTGTTATACCTAGATTTGTCCATAGGTATATTATCAAGAGGGTCTAGCGTCTATCCTCTTAATTCTCATCCCCAATTCTCATCATAATTTCAATTTTTGCATTTTGTTTTTTTTTGATTTCTAGAGTTTCCAATTAGGTTTCTATCATTTGGTATTAGAGTTTAGGCTAGAGTGTTGTTTCTATAATCCTCAATCCTAGTTTCTTCATAGTTTGAACAAAAAAAAATCGATAATTCCGAAAAACAAAATTGAAAATTGTTCTTGTGGTGTTTTGTTATTGGATTTGAGGGTAGATTTGAGTTTGTTGATATCAAAAACCTCTAAATCCAAAGTTTAAAGTCATTTGGTTGAGTTTTGAAGATTTCACCATTGGAACTAATTTGATAGTGAGCTTTGTTCTCCAAGTGAGGAAGAGCTTAGATTTGAAAATTGAAGAAAAAACGAGTTGATTTGTCCCTAGATTGCAAATTGGTGTTCTTGGTGTTCATAAGAACCTTCATAGATTCCTATTGGAGAAGAAGACCAAAAGGGAAGGTTTGATTCAAAAAAATTTCAAGAACATGTGAAAAGTTGTTTGTTGGGCCAAAAGGGGTAAGTCCTAGGTCGTGTAGGCCCAGAAACGTCATCAGATCCAAGAAATTTAGCCCAAACTTTGAGAAACACGCATGCAACACGAAATCACTGAAGCGAAGTATGCCCTCCAAGTACGAGACGTAAATTTTTGTATGCCCCGTACATTCATCACGTACCTGGAGGCCAAATTTTGTGGCATTCTGTTTTTGACATCAAGGTACCGGCCATCAAGGTACGACCCATATAATTTTTTACGGGACGTATAATTTTTAAAGTCTAAGTCATATTTTTTGCCATTGCTCACGTACATTGTGGCCGTACAAAATATATACGTGACGTACATTTCCAAGTTCAATCCTTACTTCTAGAGGATGGGACGTACATCTAAGGTACTCGTTTTTTTATCCGAATTCGATTTCTTTCACTTCCAATTCACTTCTTTAATTCTCCTAACTAATTAACAGCTCATAATCGGTCTTACTTCTTGTTAACTAGTTCTTGAGTCCGTTAATTTGTTCGTGCTAATTCTTATTAAGGTTTGTTACGACCCAACCGGAGGGCCATGACGGGCACACGGAGGTAACCAACCGAGCACCACAAAACATACATACATCTCATATTCATACCTGAGTGGGCCATTGTGCTAGCTAATATATCTCATCATCTGTACGGACACAAGCCCGAAAGAGCTATACACATATATATATCATCAAATTGAGGCCATGTATACAAACCGACAAGGCTGTTAAAATGATATAACAAAATATGGACTGAGCAGGTCAAAAGACATCCAAATGTGCACACCTGTCTACGAGCCTCTACATGGAATACATAACATAATAACGACGGGATAGGACCCTGCCATACCCATTTGTACATAAAAGAACCATACCATCTGGACTGCGACTCCGGAACAAGTGGAGTGCTCATGTACCAACACTGAGATGGCAGCCTATGAGTCTGAACTGTCTCCCTATCTACTTGCGAGCATGAACGCAGCGTCTCCAAACAAAAGGACATCAGTACGACTAATGTACTTAGTTTGTAAGGCATAAATAACAACATAATTAAAATATAAGGATAACATAAGATAAGAAAGATCAACCTGTACCTCTGAATTCCTCTTAAGGTGGATGTCATGCATGCTCAGCTTTTAAAAAAACTTTTTCATACATACATATATATAGTATCCTACCCGGCCATTTAGGCTCGATTCTATCATTATATCATCATCATCATCCCGCGTCTGGGGTAACATCATAACCTACCCACAGTAGTGGTGTGTACATCTACGTGCCTGTCCGGCCGACTATAGCGCGGTGCGGTGTGAGAAAATACATACATATATATAAAGCATGCATGAGAGCCCAAATAAAAGTTCTAACTCTATCGGAGTGACGTAAGGTCGGTAAACCTCCTATTATCATTATGGAACTATCATCATGAACATATCTCACCTTGAAAGAATAAAATCATAAGATAAGATCAACATCAATGAATAAAATCAATAATCATATGATAAAGATCAATAATCATAATACAATTATCAACAATATCATAAGAACTTCAAAAATTATAAGCTTCTAGAATTTATAGGAATAGAGACATTATGGATATCATGTGTAAATTCTCAAAATTGGGATCATGCCTTAAGAAAGAAAGGAACAGCCTTAACATATCTCGTCGTCTCCTTACTACTCCTCGCCTATATTCTGCCTCTCGTTTTCGTTGTAAGAAAACCTATGGTTCCTAGTTAAGTATGCCCATAGAATGGAGATCCATACTCGAGTTTTGAGATATTAAGCGTATTACCCCATATACCAAAGTACCAGCATGTGTTCCTTGAAATTTATAGGATTAGGAGTTAAACGAATCAAATCGATGCGAACTGGAAGGACTCAGAAAATTCTGCAGAAACCAGTCATTGTCGCCAGGCCGTCGACATGTTGATGGACCGTCATTTCGCACCGTCAACCATGACACCGTCTCTGAATCTCCAGGTGGAAATTGACGGAGAAAGAGGATGGGCTGTCGACGGGTCATCGACCCGGTCATCGAACCGCACTACTGGAACTTTCTAGTTCCAACTATAAATATGAAGTCCCACGATTTATTCTTCATTTTATCCCATTTCCAGACCAGAGAAAATGTTATGTCCCGTGTTTTCGTATAATTGGAAATCGAGAAATAATTAAGACTTGTGTGTTATAAGGGAATATTTTGATTCTAGTTGATGTGACTACGTTGGTTATGAAATCATTGATGTTAAGACATTGAGGAAGGCCGAGGGTAAATTTGGAATTTCGGAAATTAGTTTCGGGAATTACAAAACGGGACGTTTAATGAATTGGGCCAAGAAATTAGAACACAAAAATTGAGGCCCAAAGTATGGAGGTGGCCGGCCACTTGGCTAGGCCCAAGCCTCTTATTAAGTGGCCATGTGAGTTTCACATGACCCTTAAGTTGATATATATCCATATGCCCCTTTGAATTATCAAGAAACCAAATCAAAACAAAAAAAAAAAAATTTGAAGAACACCAAAAAAAAGGCTCTCGGCCGAGAACCATACAAGAGAAAAAAAATTCCTAGCTTGTGTTTGTGGCTCAAAAATCTTAGTTTTCCCATATTTGTAAAGTACTCAAGACCCTCTTCAACGGGGTATAATTAGTTTGGCGAAAGGTGCGCGTTTGCGGCAAGTCGGAAATTCAAGAAAAGGTAAGAATTTTGCCCCTCAAATGTTATGAAATTGGCATGAATGTGTTAAGGATTGAGAATAGACGAGAATCCCGTAACTTGGATGTGTGTGTAGAAAGCCGTGTGTGTGCATGTGTTGGTATGTGGCCGTGAGCCATGAATTGTGGAGGACAAGATGAATTTGATTTCGTTTAAGTTTGTTAGTTGCGTCGTTGTGGCCTTTATAACTTAAATGATTGTTTAGTGAATTGAATTGGTGTTAGAAAATGATTTCGAAACATTATGGGAAAGTGTATACCTTTTGTATAATTGTGTATATTGTTGCATATATATGATGTTAAAGACTTTAAATGTGACTTATGGTTGATGTTAATGAATTTGGAATGAAACAATGCGAGTTAGAATGTTCGTCGTAAGTTTTGATGTTTTGGATGAAATATGGAAAGTAATGAACTTCGGGAAATTTTGTATATTGTTTGGAGTGTAATTGGGATGGGTTTGAATAATCTTGAATGGGTGAATGAATACAATAATGTGGGCATAAGTTTGGAATTGTGAAGTTTGAATGAAACTTGTCAACTTGTGTAGTAAGGTAGAACTATGAAGTTAGAATGCGTTGATTGTGGTTTATGTTGTTTGATGATGTTTGGGTTGTTGTTGTTGATGTATTTTGAGCCGAGATAAGTCTCGGGGGTGTTAGATTTATAGGGGAAATGTTGCCGAAATTTCGGTAGACAAGTATAACCCAAAGATTAAGATGTTAACTTTCATGAATAGTAACTGGTAAAAGTGACCATTTGCAGTTTTTTTGACGAAACGGGAATTGAGATTTGACGAGCGTAAGGCGCAATCCAGGTATGTAAAGCTTACCTTTCCTTCTTTTGGCATGTCCTAGTTACACTAGGTCAAGATCGGACCCTCGGGGATAATTCTGCTCTTGGAAATCCGAGTTCAAGTTTGGGCACTATTCATTCAGCGCAATTGAAACCTATTCCTTACATTTGGTTGAAAGAATGTTCAAACCTTCATAACTTTTGCTATTGTGTCCGAATCTCTCCGAAACTTTCGTAGATGGCTTTATGGAGCCTAAAGTCTGTGATTTGTGTCCGCCGCCTCGATTTGACTCAAGGTGGGCCCGCAAGCCCCGAGGCTTCCCTTATTTGGTTTGTTTGGCTCATTTTCGTTCGATATGAAAAGTAATCATTTGCCTATGACTCAAAGGTCCGTTTGAAATTTCCTATATCGTTATTGAACGTTTTGCACTATGAATGATGTTAGATTTTCGGAAAATGATCTGTGAATTGCTTTTCAAATGTTTTGCAGTTTGGAACTTCGTAACTTCCATATATAAATTTTGATCGCCCTGACTCCTACCCCGAGCCTTCTGGCGTCGGTATATGCCTATGTGTAATTACATGCCGAGTCCTGTAATTTACTTTTAATATGCATATGGTCTCTGCACTACTCCGTTCGTGCCATTCGCTATGATTCGTTCGTCGGTACCCGGGCTGCCTTTGTGATCGTGCGCGCTATACCATATTCGGAAGTATGATGTGTTACGGTTTCCGAGGCCTCGCCATATGGCCGGTTACCGTCTATGGAGTTATGATGTGATATGGCATTTGATATGTTCTGATGATGTGATATGTGTGTGATACGATTTGTCTGGAGACTGTACGGAGATTTGAAAAACTTCTGGAGTATGATGTGTTGTGGCACCAGCGTCGGGGGTGACCACGTTCCTAAGCCCTATAAATGATTTTTTATTTGCATTTGTACATTTATCTTCCATACAGGTTTGATTTGCTACTTTGACGTTTGTGTTTGTTCCTTCTGACACCAGTTAGGATTGTGATTTCTGTACCTTCTGCTTTACATACTCAGTACTTCTCCCGTACTGACCCCCTGTTCTTCGGGGGCTGCGTTTCATGCCCGCAGGTACAGAACCTCGTTTGGGTGATCCTCCAGTTTAGGCTACCTATTCTGCTATTTTAGAGAGCTCCCCTTGATCCGGAGCTTAACTTTTGGTACATACCTTTTGCTGTGTGTGTTTCTGTACATTTGTGGCTGTGTGGGTACGGCGGGGCCCTGTCCCGTCATATGTTCGTATGTTCTGTTTTGTTTTAGAGGCCTGTAGTCATATTTGTGGGTCGTGGGTCTGGTGTGTTTGTATGTGGATCTGTTTTGCGTTCTTAAGCGGCCCGTATGCTACTATGGCCAAGACGGCCCATGAGTTTGTACGTGTGTGTGTGCATTTGGGCGATGTATATTCTGCCACCTTTCTGATTTTGATATGACTGTTCCGCACGGGCGACCGCTTAAGATAAGTGCTCGATAAATGTTCGTGTGACGTCTGATATTAGTTTTCAGTTCGAACAACGTATGTTAAGTCTGAATGAGTCTTAATATGATGATCTGGTTTGTGAGTTTGTTTGGGGTGCCTAAGTAGGGCACCAGTCGCGGCCCACGGGGTTGGGTCGTGACAGAAAACCCTTAAATATTCCTTTGAATACCTTCCATTGATTTAGTGAAGATTTAGTACGATCCGAGCCCCTTAAACCCGATCTAGTGAAGATAAAGGTTGTTCCTAGGGTTTCATCAAAGTTGTTGAGCTTTGGAATTGGAGTTGGAGTTTGATCCTTGATGAAGGGTAAGATTGTGATTAGGGGCTGTTTTAAGAGATGATTCGGAATGGATTTGATTATATCTTGATATGTAAGTGTTTATATTGTTTTTTTTTATATTGTGGTTGATGTTGGATTGAATTGGAAGCTGAAGGATTGTTGAGTTTACAAGGGAAATGTTGTCTGCAATTCGTTAAGCTCTTTTTGTACTTAAAATAGTTAGGAAGTGAGGTAAATAGTATAATTATGGCTTATTTTATCTTGATTGTAGACTTACGAGTTCGAGAAGTAGAAGTTGGACGATTAGGTACACTTCAAGGTATGTTAAGGCTGTCATTTCTTTCAATTTGGCATGATATTATGATATGAGCGAACAAACGTGTAAATGAGCTTCCATACTACTCTATTCTTAGAAGCAGTAGGAGTACCTCAGTGTTTGATGATCCTATACCCCTTGTTATGATTGTTCCTTCTGTTCATGGGTCTTGAGATTTTGTATAGTGATATTGCTAGCTTACACTCATGTATTGCATTCATTTATGTACATGCGCATTGACCCGTGACCAGAAGGTGTCATATACGCGTTTATTGTATGTATATGGGGTATGGGGAAAGGGATAGGCGTTATATATGTATTACCACCTGATCAGCTGGTACACTGTGACGATATATGGATCGAGCCGTATGTTCTTCGGCACTATTAGATGGGATATGGATCGGGCCATTCATTCCTCAGCACTATCGGTTATATTATGACCAATGCATATTATACGCCCTCAGAGGCATCTTTAGTTAAGCAGAGTTATACAGATATGTTCAAATATTCAGTCATACAGGTGCATTCAGACAGTCAGTTTAGCTTATGAGTTTCAGATTTCCTGCGTGATTCTTATGTATATGTTACTCTTATGCCTTAAATGCTCGGTACATTATCCATACTGACTCCCCTATTGTTCGGGGGGTTGCAATCATGCCCGCAGGTATAGGTAGATCGACAGATGGTCCAGCACAGTATGACCTCTATTCAGCTATAGTCAGCGCGCTCCACTTGATCCGGAGCTATAGTCCATTTTGGTATGTCATTTTGAGATGTGTATGCATATATGGGTATGGCGGGGCCCTGTCCCGTCCTTTTTACAGCTTTCTGTTCTGTTAGAGGTCTGTAGATAGTTGTACGTAGTTGACACTTAATGTAGCCTCATCGGCTCTTATTCTTTTGTTGTACAGCATATGTGGCAGCCTAGTCGGCTTACATTATCTTCAGTGCATATATATATATATGCATGCACACATGCATCGATAGTTGATGGTTCTTGATGCATATATCATAATATTGTTCCTATATGAGTCAGTATAATTTAGATGTCAGTCGTGTATGGGCCACCCTATTTGCCAGTGAGCTTCAGGTACAAGTATAGGGGTTCTTGGTCAGTAGTAGTCAGGCACTCGTCATGACTTATTGGCTTGGGTCGTGACAGAAGTGGTATCAAAGCAGTTCCGTCCTAGGGTTGTTTACACACTGTGTCTAGTAGAGTCTTGCTTATGGGTGTGTTGTGCACCACACTTATAAGCAGGAGGCTACATGAAACTTAGGATGTTGGCATTCTTTCTATCCTAGATCGTGCGATAGAGCTGTGAGATAAGAAGTTCCTTTCTAATGATTTGTTTTGATTTCAGCATTGCCTCGTAAGAAAGCTACCGCTGCCCAGAAGGGCAAGGGAGTGACTGGTGAGGCCACTAGCCGTATACAGCGGACTACCAAGGCTCAGAGTGAGTCCTAGAGTGAGAGCCCATTTTTGACTTCGCATACCCCGCCTCCAGCACTTGCCCTAGTGCCCCCAGTTCCTCAGCCAGATGCACTGGGCTAGGACATGCGAGACGCTATACAATTATTGACTAGATTGGTAGCCGCCCAGGCTCAGCGTCAGGGAGTTGGTATGGATCAGGTAGACCGATCTAGTAGTGCGAGGGTTAAGACTTTCCTCGGGTTAGATCCTTCAGAGTTTTCGGTGTTGAAGCAAAATATGGACCCTCAGGACTTTATTGATAGCATGCGGAGGACTTTGAGGGTTTGCACACTGATGAGGTCGAGTCAGTGAAGTTGGCTTCATCTAGGCTCCGTGATGTTACAGTGCAGTGGTATCAGACATGGGAGCTATCTAGGGGAGAGAATGCCCCTCCAGCCGTTTAGCGGGAGTTTTTGGATGCTTTTGTTTTCCATTATTTACCACCAGAAGTTCGACGGGCCCGAGCAAATAGATTCTTGCGTATTGAACAGCGCAGCATGAGTGTTTAGGGGTATTGTGTATACTTCGATTCTTTGGCTTGATATGCCCCAGCCATGGTGGCTGAGATGGAGGACAGAGTTCATCGTTTCGTGGCTGGTCTAGGGCCACATTTGATTGATGAGTGTACGACACCTGCATTACAGTCAGGCATGGATATTTCCTGTATACAGGCATATGCATAGAATTTTGAGGATCGTAAGAGTCAGCGGAGGGCAGAGTGTGAGCTTGACCGGGGCCGTGGTAAGAGGGCTAGATCCTTAGACATGGTTGGTGAGTTTAGGGGAGGAGAGACAGCAACATTCCCGGTGTCCATTTTATTTAGCAGGGAGTGCACCTCTACGGTTTTTAGGCCAAATATTTGATCGGCCTTTTTATTTCAGAGCAGGCCAGAGTTCCAGAGCTTTGGGTTCTCAGTATAGACCATAGTCAGGCCAGGCGAGATCGTCTTTGACACGATGTACCCAGTGTGGTAGACCACACTCGGGGCAGTGCCGATTTGGGTCAGATGACTGTTATGCTTATGGCTGGCCAGGTCATATGATACGGCAGTGTCTGCTAAGGGTTGGTGCAGGTATTGTTCAGCCTACAAGGTCCATAGCTGGTTCTTCTTGATCTGAACATCCTCCAGGGCACGGTTCTCAAGCATCAGCAGGACGTGGTAGAGGGATGAGTGGAGCATTTGTTTCGAGCGGTCCTCAGAATTGCATTTATGCATTAGCTAGTAGGCAGGACCGTGAGTCGTCTCCTGATGTCGTCACAGGTATATTATCAGTCTCCTCCTATGATGTGTATGTACTGATTGATCGAGGATCTACTTTGTCATATGTTACTCCATTTATTGCTGGCAAATTTGGGATAGAACCTGAATCGATTAAACCATTTGAGGTATCTACGCCAGCTGGGGATCCAATTATAGCTAGGCGAGTATATCGTGGTTGTGTAGTGGTAGTCCGTAATCACCATACCCTAGCAGATTTGATGGAGTTAGATATGATAGATTTTGATGCTATTATGAGTATGGATTGTCTAGGTTCCTGTTATGCTAATTGTTGATTGCAGAACAAAGATAGTTCGATTCCAGTTTCCCAACGAGCCAGTCCTAGAGTGGAAGGGTAATGCCGCTTCACTGAAGGATAGGTTTATTTCCTACCTTAAGGCAAGAAAGATGATCAGAAAAGGGTATATTTATCACCTAGTTCGGATCCAGAATGTGCAAGCAGAGTCACCGACCCTTTTGTCTGTCCCTATGGTTAACGAGTTTCCAGAGGTGTTTTCAGATGAGCTTCCAGGCATTCTTCCAGAGAGGGAGATTGTTTTTACTATTGCCAGATACTCAGCCAATATCCATCCTTCCTTATAGAATGGCACTTGCAGAGTTGAAAGAATTGAAGGAGCAACTGAGGGATTTACTTGAGAAAGGCTTTATTAGGCCCAGTACCTCGCCGTGGGGAGCGTCGGTATTATTTGTAAGGAAGAAGGATGGCTCTTTGCGAATGTGTATTGATTACAGGCAATTGAATAAAGTGACCATAAAGAATAAATATTCGCTTCCGAGGATTAATGATTTATTTGACCAGCTACAGGGTCCTAGATGTTTCTCAAAGATAGACTTGAGATCAGGGTATTATCAGGTTAGGGTGAAGGAGGAAGATATTTCGAAGACGGTATTCCGGACTAGATATGGGCATCATGAATTTCGTGTCATGTCATTCGGGTTAACTAATGCTCCAGCTGTATTCATGGACTTGATAAACCGTGTATTCAGACCTTTTCTAGATCGATTTGTGATCGTGTTTATAGATGATATCCTGGTTTATTCACCGTCAGAGGCTGAACATGCAGACCATTTACGCGCAGTGCTTACAGTTCTTCGAGATAGAGAGCTATATGCGAAATTTTCCAAGTGTGAGTTCTGGCTGAAGTCTGTGGTTTTTCTTGGTCACATTATTTCAGGTGAAGGCATTAGAGTGGATGCTCAAAAGATTGAAGCTGTGAAGAATTGGCCAAGGCCCACGACACCAATAGAGATACGTAGTTTCTTGGGTTAAGCAGGATATTATAGAAGGTTCGTAGAAGGATTTTCCTCTCTTTCAGCCCCATTGACCAAGCTGACTAAGAAATCAGCTAAGTTCCAGTGGACAGATGCATGTGAGCGGAGTTTTCAGATATTGAAGGACAAGTTGACCTCAACCCCCGTCTTGACTCTTCCAGAGGGAATAGATGGCTATATGATTTATTGTGATGCTTCTGGTTTTGGGCTAGGCTGCGTATTAATGCAGCATAGCAAGGTTATTGGTTATGCTTCTAGACAACTGAAGAAGCACGAGCAGAATTATCCAACTCATGATCTTAAATTAGCTGTGGTGATCCACACCTTGAAGATGTGGAGGCATTACTTATATGGTTTCCATGTTGATATCTATACCGACCACAAGAGCCTCTAATATATCTTTAAGCAGAAGGACTTGAATTTACGTCAAAGGCGATGGCTTGAGTTGCTGAAAGATTATGACGTTGATATTCTGTACCATCCTGGAAAGGCTAATATAGTAGCTGATGCTCTTATTTATAAATCTATGGGTAGTTTGTCATATGTGCAGCCAGAGAAAAAGGAGATAGCTGGTGAAGTTTGTCAGCTAGCCAGTCTTGGAGTTGGATTGGTAGACTCAGGTGATACGAGAGTTACTGTCCAGAATACTGCGATGTCATCTTTGGTAGCTGAGATATAGGAGCGTCAGTATGAAGATCCTGTTTTAGTTCATTATCGGGATACAACTCCTCAGAAAGAAAAGACGCCCTTCGTGATCATCGAAAATGGAGTACTCAGGTATTGAGGTAGATTGTGTGTTCCTAATGTTGCAGGGCTTCGTCAGCAAGTTATGGGGGAAGCTCACTATTGCCGCTATTCTATTCACCCGGGCACAACAAAAATGTACCATGATATCAAGGAAGTTTATTGGTGAGATGATGTGAAAAGAGACATAGCATAATTTATCGCTCAGTGTCTGAATTGTCAACAAGTCAAGATAGAGCATCATAAGCTCGGAGGTTTATTGCAGGCAATGGAAATTACAACATGGAAATGGGAGGTAATAAATATGGATTTCATTACAGGTTTGCCTCGTACTCAGCAGAAGTATGATTCAATATAGGTTATAGTTGATAGGCTTACAAAGTCAGCCCACTGCCTGCCTGTCAGAACTACTTATTCAGACGAAGATTATGCTAAGCTCTACCTTAAAAAGATTGTCCGACTCTGTGGTGTTCTGTCACGCCCCAAAACCCACCCAAGACGTGACCGGCATCCGACGTCATGAACAATATCGGAACAACCTAAAAGATGCAATAACAATATTTGAACCCACCAGGTTCAATATTTGCCTCCAACAGTTTATAAAATAAATGTAACAACTCATGAATATATGAATTAAATCAGCGGAAGTCTTTATTCATCAAATACTTAGTCAAACGTAATAACGTGCCCGAGAGTTAATCAATAACTGAACAACCACCCATAAGAACGTATATTATGGAGCTTCTAAGATAATAAGCAATGTCTAAATCATTGGGACGCAGCCCGAAACTAAAAGACGAAAAGTAAAGATAGAATGGTGCCCCATGAACAATCATGTGGGCTCACCGAATAGTCCCGAAAGCAGCAAGTTCTCTTAAGTCATAGGCGTATCACGAACCTGCTCCTAAATGATACCTAACACACCATAAAAAACAACAATGGTATGTCTGAGTACTGGGTACTCAGTGAGTGTCTAAGGGGCAATAGTTAACAAAACAAGATATAGTGAATAAAATCAATAAAATGATATCAATGAAAATAGCAATTTAAACCCAGGAATAAAGTGAGTCAGCAACATTAAAGAGTCATAGAAGAATCCAACAATGACAGACACATTAACTTAACTCCTTACCATTTACCAGGCCAAGCATTTCACTGACAAATTCAAATCACCACAAGCCACTCATAGGCAACAAGATATGAAACAAGCCACTCATAAGCTAATCAAAGTACGAAACAAGCCACTCATAGGCAGATCAATCAATCGATACTCCGAGTTAGGAAAATGCGGAGGCTAATCGTCCTCTGGACTAACAAAGCAATTGATACTCCAGGCTTGGAAGCAACGGAGGCTAATCGTCCTCTAGACTAGCACAGCCATAGATGCTCCGGTCTAGGAAGATACAGAGGCTAATCGTCCTCTGGACTAGCATAGCAATAGATACTCCGCGCTAGGAAGTAACGGAGGTCAATCGTCCTCTGGACTGACACAAAAATACTCGTATCGATATGTTAGGATCCATAATGGCTAATCGTCCTCTAAATTAGCACAGCAGGCCCATACAGGCCCAAATACCAACAAAATACAAATCATGGCATATTACCGAATCGTCAATCATGGCTTAGAGCCGAATCTCACTTCTCAAGTCATCATCTCAAAATAGAGGCATTTCAAGTCATAACCGATTTAGAATCTTATTCAAATATCTTATTCAATTTCATGTTCAAGAAACCCATTCAACAACAAAAAAAGTTTAAGGTCCAACCTTTAGAAGATTAAGTTCAATCATACAATAATGGGAAAAGCGAGTTTCAGAAAGTAGAATAGTTCGTACAAGGTTCGATGCGGGCTTGACCCTACACACGCATGACCTTGTCTAAAAGAAATAATCTTTAATTCCAGAATAAATTCCACCAAACAAGAGTTATAACTTATAAAAAAACAATCAAGGAAGGATTCTCAAATACAATTCATGCTTTCACAATATAAGCGTACTTCACAAGTAGACATAGTTGAAAAGATGATTTTTGGAATGTAGACATACTTCAAGAAAGATTTTTGGGATAATCTAGACATACATGAAAAGACGAAATTTGAAATATATACATACAAATCACCATCATAGCCAAAAAGGATTTTTAAAAGAGACATACAAATCATCTTTATAGTCAACTTGTCATTACGGTTCATTAGACCATATTGAAAGAATAAGT
This sequence comes from Lycium barbarum, assembly GCF_019175385.1. Taxonomy (NCBI): domain Eukaryota; kingdom Viridiplantae; phylum Streptophyta; class Magnoliopsida; order Solanales; family Solanaceae; genus Lycium; species Lycium barbarum. The sequence goes on along the minus strand of NC_083338.1, from coordinate 105,586,350 downwards.
CATTCCAACCAATGTTTTGAAAATGTATAACTTCTTTACGAAAGATTTCCATGCCCTAATTCATCAATGAGAATATCATTACCAACCCTTAACCATCATTATTAAGAATCTCTTATAAAGGAAAACTTTCATAATATCACATACATATATAGGGTTTATTGCAATCTAGGTTTAATGTGGGTTTGTCCCCTCACACACATTAAAACCCATTTAGACATGAATTGGAGTTCAAGAATCATAAAAACATTACTTTTCCTTTCATTCATTAAAGAATCTTGAATAAAATTTATACTTCCAAAAATAGTTTCAAAAGTGATTTTCATTCAAAATAAGTTTTCAAAAGAGAGACATACAAATCACCTTTATAGTCAAAAAATAATTTTAAAAGAGACATATAAGTCACAACCAAAGAGTTCATAAAAACCTATCGAAAGAGTATGTTCAAAAGAGACATACCTTAATACGTTAAACAAAGTTTGACAATTCACTTTCCTAATGAAGAACACCCAAACCCTAGCTTGAATCACTTTGGGGAGAATTTTGCTGCAAACCCTAGGTTTTGGTTACAAGAATCATGTAAAGGATCATGGGTTTTGATGTTAGAATGGATTAGTAATGTTAAGGGTGTTCTTACCTTTGATTTGAAGACTTGGAGAAATGATTTTCGTCCTTAGGGTTTGGGAGGATGAAAAAAATGGGAACAAAATAAGACCATACCCATTTTAAACCCAATTTTCTGCCACAAACGGAAGAAGTACGTCCTAAAAGGACGTCTCATACTTTAAAATCCGTCTCGTACTTTCCGGGCATACTTTGGGCGTAATCTCCAGATTTTGTGCCCTTCAGTAAAACGGACATAACCTTTTGTACATAACTTTTCTCGGGCTGGGCGACCTACCATTGGAAAGCTATTTCAAAGATCTAAAAATTTCATCTAGGAAGTTTTTCCAAATTCGCAACACAGTTTCATGAAAATCTCCCAGAAGACAGACCTACCAAAACATAGGCGAATTTAAAAGCCCTTAAGAACTTCAATTGTTGGTTTGACTTCAAAACGACCATCTTCCACCCGAATTCATCAAGAATGGATTCATATAGATATAATATCATCTTAACACTAGATTTGTACATATTCACACCTAACCTGAATTTACGGAGTGTTACATTATCCCCCCCTTAAGATCATTCGTCCCCGAATGAAAGTCATGGTTTACGATTTTTCACTAAACCTCAAATTTCAAAATTTCTAGAGTTCTTTAGTAAAGAGGATCATTCTTAGAGGTAACATAAGACTAACCATATAATGAATACATCATTGAAGCCTAAACACATGGATGAGGGATTCATACCTCTAATCTAAACTTTCACAGGGAATACATAGTCGAAAGGTTCAACACATATCTGCAGTAGGGAATAAATTAAGGTAACACGGCTTGAGTGACACTACAACAACTAGATAGAACTACGCCCCCTTCGAGTTCATCCCACAAGTCTTAAGATATGACATAAGTCTACCCCGAGGTTTTAGAAATACCACTTTTTCACTCTATAACGAGTCCCTCAGCAAATTCAAGCCTAACTAATTCTTATTGACAATCCAGAGTTTCATAACACTCGAAAACCTAGTCTATCCCCAAAAATCACATTAAAGTTCATCATTTCTAATTAAAACACATCAAAAGTAATCTCACGGCCCTTAACTACAATGATGCAGTCTCTATACATTATAGAAGCGATAATAAGGACGCAGGGGTATTCATAGAAAAAGGGTGTCAATAATTGTTCGACTCCACACAAAAAAATCAAGGGCAAGATACTGAGTTATATAAGAAAGAGTCAAACTTGAATCGATCAAGGAATACACATCAAAAGAACATATAGTAAGAATACCTGTGACCCCGACATCAGGATCTTCTGCCGTCTCCCTACGACTCAAACTATAAAGTAGAGCTTGTCCCTCATCAGCGGTGTTAGCAACCGTTTTACCAACCCCATTACCACGAGCATTAGGTGTGTTGTTAGCATTACCATCAGACAGATTATTCCTTTGGCCTAAAGAGTTAGCCATTTCACGAAGCCACTTCCTACAATATTTCTTGCTATGACCCCTAATCCCACAATGGTGACAAACATGATCCTCTGTGGGTTACTACCTTGCGAATATCTGTTTTGATCATTGTTCCTCTGACCTTGTCCACCAGATGGAACGCCCATATTAGACTGAGAAACAAACTGTTGAGGTGATGAATTTCCTTTCCGTTGCCCTCCATCATACGAACCAGTGAAACCACCCGTAGATCGGGCCTTCTTACTTTGTTCCCTGTCTAGCCTCTCTTCTCCCTTCCAATTCTCTTAACCCAACCCAGGAATTACCGTTCTCGACCCCAACAGTGGTACGGTTAGTGACCCTGGCGGCTCATCCACCAGACGATGAGTTAGAAGCACCATTGTTTCCCTGATTTGCAGTCCTCACATGAGTTAAAGCCATTTCTGCGGGGCACGAATTATCGGACACGTCAGAATGATCCTAACGGTAGTTCAAGCTCTATAGCACAATCTAGAATAAAGAAGAGTGAGAAACACCTATAAATGCCCTGGTAGTCTTTTGATCATGCAGGTGATCAGGCTGCACAAGGATGACTCCCCTAGACACAGCTCCACAGACACAGACAACTCCTAGGACACATTAAAACCTAGGCTCTGATACCAAGCTTGTCACGCCCCAAAACCCACCCTAGACGTGACCAGCATCCGACGTCAAGAACAACATCGGAAGAGCCTAAAAGATGCAATAACAATATTAGAACCCGCCAGGTTTAACGTTTTCCTCCAACAGTTTATAAAATAAATGTAACAACTCATGAATATATGAATTAAATCAGTGGAAGTCTTTATTCATCAAATACTTAGTCAAACGTAATAACGTGCCCGAGAGTTAATCAATAACTCAAAAACAACCGACAAGAACGTATACTATGGAGCTTCTAAGATAATGAGCAATGTCTAAATCATTAGGACGCAGCCCGGAACTAAAAGACAAAAAGTAAAGATAGAATGGTGCCCCACCAAAAATCATGTGGGCTCACCGAATAGTCTCGAAACAAGTAAGTTCTCTTAAGTCGTAGGCATATCACGAACCTGCTCCTCAAGGATACCTAATATACCATCAAAAACAACAATGGTATGCCTGAGTACAGGGACTCAGTGAGTGTCTAAGGGGCAATAGTTAACAAAACAAGATATAATGAATAAAATCAATAAAATGATATCTATGAAAATAACAGTTTAAACCCAGGAATAAAGTGAGTCAGCAACATTGAAGAGTCATCGAAGAATCCAATAATGACAGACACATTAACTAAACTCCTTACAATTTAATTTACCAAGCCAAGTATTTCACTGACGAATTCAAATCACCACAAGCCACTCATAGGCAACAAGATATGAAACAAGCCACTCACAGGCTAATTAAAGTACGAAACAAGCCACTCACAGGCAGATCAATCAATTGATACTCCGAGTTAGGAAAATGCGGAGGCTAATCGTCCTCTGGACTAACACAGCAATTGCTACTCCAGGCTTGGAAGCAATGGAGCTAACCGTCCTCTGGACCAACACAGCCATAGATGCTCCGGTCTAGGAAGATACAGAGGCTAATCGTCCTCTGGACGCGCATAGCAACAGATACTCCGCGCTAGGAAGCAACGGAGGTCCATCATCCTCTGGACTGACACAGCAATACTCGTATCGATACGTTAGGATACATAACGGCTAATCGTCCTCTGGATTAGCACAGTTTTCCCATACAGGCCCAAACACCAACAAAATACAAATCATGGCATATTACCGAACCATCAATCATGGGTTAGAGCCGAATCTCACTTCTCAAGTCATAATCTCAAAATAGAGGCATTTCAAGTCATAAACGATTTAGAATCTTATTCAAATATCTTATTCAATTTCAAGTTCAAGAAACCCATTCAACAACAACACAAGTTTAAGGTCTAACCTTTAGAAGATTAAGTTCAATCATCTAATAATGGGAAAAGCGAGTTTCACAAAGTAGTATAGTTCGTACAAGGTTCGATGCGGGCTTGACCCTACACACACATGACTTTGTAAAAGAAATCATCTTTAATTCCAGAATAAATTCCACCAAACAAGAGTTATAACTTATACAAACAATCTCAAATACAATTCATGCTTTCACAATATAAGCGTACTTCACAAGCAGACATAGTTGAAAAGATGATTTTTGGAATGTAGACATACTTCAAGATAGACTTTTGGAAAAATCTAGACATGCATGGAAAGACGAAATTTGAAATATAGACATAAAAATCACATTCATAGTAAAAAGGGATTTTTACAAGAGACATACGAATCATCTTTATTGTCAACTTGTCATTACGGTTCATTATTCCATATTGAAAGAATAAGTCATTCCAACCAATGTTTTGAAAACGTATAACTTCTTTACGAAAGATTTCCATGTCGTAATTCATCAATGAGAATATCATTACTAACCCTTAACCATTATTATTAAGCATCTCTTATAAAGGAAAACTTTCATAATATCACATACATATATAGGGTTTATTGCAATCTAGGTTTAATGTGGGTTTGTCCCCTCACACACATTAAAACCCATTTAGACATGAATTGGAGTTCAAGAAACATAAAAACATTACTTTTCCTTTCATTCATTAAAGAATCTTGAATAAAATTTATACTTCCAAAAATAGTTTCAAAAGTGATTTTCATTCAAAATAAGTTTTCAAAAGAGAGACATACAAATCACCTTTATAGTCAAAAAAAGATTTTAAAAGAGACATACAGGTCACAACCAAAGAGTTCATAAAAACCTATCGAAAGAGTATGTTCAAAAGAGACATACCTTAATACGTTAAACAAAGTTTGACAATTCACTTTCCTAATGAAGAACACCTAAACCCTAGCTTGAATCACTTTGGGGAGAATTATGCTACAAACCCTAGGTTTTGGTCACAAGAATTATGTTAAGGATCATGGGTTTGATGTTAGAATGGATTAGTAATGTTAAGGGTGTTCTTACCTTTGATTTGAAGACTTGGAGGAGTAATTTTCATCCTTAGGGTTTGGGAGGATGAAAAAAATGGGAACAAAATAAGACTATACCCATTTTAAACCTAATTTTCTGCCATAAACGGAAGAAGTACGTCCTAAAAGGACGTCCCGTACTTTCTGGGCGTACTTTGGGCGAAATCTCCAGCTTTTGTTCCCTTTATTAAAACAGACGTAACTTTTTGTACATAACTTTGCTCAGGCTGGGCGACCTACCATTGGAAAGATATTTCAAAGATATAAAAATTTCATCAAGGAAGTTTTTCCAAATTCGCAACACAGTTTCATGAACATCTCCCAGAAGACAGACCTACCAAAACTTAGGTTAATTTATGAGCCCTAAAGAACTTCAATTGTTGGTTTGATTTCAAAACGACCATCTTCCACCCAAATTCATCAAGAATGGATTAATATAGATATAATATCATCTTAACACTGCATTTGTACATATTCACACCTTACCCGAATTTACGGAGTGTTACATGTTCCTACAGCCAGTATTTCAGCTACAAGAGCGCAGTTCACAGCTAACTTTTGGAGATCTTTTCAGAATGGATTGGGGACTCAGGTGAGTCTTTGTACTGTATTTCATCCGCAGACAGATGGACAAGCGGAGCGTACTATACAGACACTTGAGGATATGTGAGGGCTTGTGTGATTGACTTCCGAGGTAACTGAGATGATCATTTGCCCCTTATTGAGTTTGCATATAATAACAGTTAGCATTCCAGTATCCAGATGGCTCCTTATTAGGCTTTATACGGGCGGACATATTGATCACCTATAGGATGGTTTGATGTTGGATAAAATCAGTTAATAGGCCCAGACTTAATACAGTAAGCGGTTGACAAAGTGAAAATGATTCGAGAAAGGTTACTAGCGGCATGTAGTAGACAGAAATCCTGTGCAGATAATCGGCGTCGCAAGGTAGAGTTCGAAGTAGGAGATTGGATCTTCATGAAGATCTCACCTATGAAGGGGATGATGAGATTTGGCAAGAAGGGTAAGCTAAGCCCTCGATATATTGGGCCACATAGAATCATTCCTACAGTGGGTAAGGTGACGTATGAGCTAGAACTACCTTCCGAGTTGGAGTCTTTACATCCAGTATTCCATGTGTCCATGCTCCGTAAGTGTATAGGATATCCCTCGAGAATTGTACCGGTAGATGATATCTAGGTGATCGAGCAGTTATCATACGAAGAGGTCCTAGTGGCTATATTGGATAGACAGGTTTGTCGATTGCCAACTAAGGATGGGGCTTCTGTTAAAGTACTCTGGAGAAATAATAATGTTGAGGAAATGACTTGGGAAGCAGAAGAGGAAATGAACGCTAAATACCCGTATTTATTTTCGTTATCCCAAAAGGCTCAGTTTGAGGCATCATCTTCCCTAGGTATTGGTTTCATTTACAGTCATTGTGATTGGTCGTGTAAGGCCATGGTGTTGTATATTTTAGCATGTGGCCCTGTGTGGCCCTGTGTGGCATTATTTTGGGTTGCTGTGTACAGGTTGGATGGGTATATTTACAGGGGAGACTCTGCCAAATTTTTTATAGCCCACGACTTGTATGAACATTCGAGGACAAATATTTTTTTTTTGGAGGGGGGGGGGGGGGGGAGGGAGAATGTTACGCCTCTCATTTTCGTTGTAAGAAAACCTGTGGTTCCTAATTGAGTATGCCCTTGGAATGGAGATCTGTACCTGAGTTTTGAGATATTAAGTGTCTTACCCCATGTACCAAAGTACCAGCATGTGTTCCTTGATATTTACAGGATTAGGAGTTAAACGAATCGAATCGATGCGAATTGGAATGACTCAAAAAAATATGCAGAAATCAGTCATTGTCGACGGGCCGTCGACATGTCGACAGACCGTCGTTCCGCATCGTCAACCATGACACCGTCTCTGAAACTCCAAGTGGAAATCGACAGATCAAGTCGATGGGCCGTCGACACGTCGACTGGTCGTCGACCCGCTCTTTGAACCGCACTACTGGAACTTTCTAGTTCCAACTATAAATATGAAGTCCCATGATTTATTATTCATTTTTCCCCATTTCCAGACCAGAGAAAACCTTCAAATATTCCTTTCAATATCTTACATTGATTTAGTGAAGATTAGTAAGATCCGAACCCCGTAAACCTGAGCTGGTGAAGAAAAAGGTTGTTCTTAGGGTTTCATCAAAGTTGTTGAGCTTTGGAATTGGAGTTGGAGTTTTATCCTTGGAGTCCTATACCCCTTAAGCTATGTATATGATTCCTACCTTTGTATTTAAGTTAATTACCAAGAGTTTTAGTGGTTTTAAGTAAAGGGAAAATAGTTATGGAAGTGGTAAGTTGATGAAGGGTAAGATTGTGATTAGGGGCTGTTTTAAGAGATGATTCGGAATGGATTTGATTATATCTTGATATGTAAGTGTTTATATTGTTGTTTTTGATATTGTGGTTGATGTTGGAATTAATTGGAAGTTGAAGGATTGTTAAGTTTACAAGGGAAATGTTGTCTGCAATTCGTTAAGCTCTTTTTGTACTTAAAATAGTTAGTAAGTGAGGTAAATAGTCTAATTATGGCCTATGTTATCTTGATTGTAGACTTACGAGTTTGAGAAGTAGAAGTTGGACGATTAGGTACACTTCAAGGTACGTTAAGGCTGTCATTTCTTTCATTTTGGCATGATCTTATGATATGAGCGAACAAACGTGTAAATGAGCTTCCATACTACTCTACTCTTAGAAGCACTAGGAGTACCTCAGTCTTTGATAATCCTAAACCCCTTGTTATGATTATTCTTTCTGTTCATGGGTCTTGAGATTTCGTATAGTGATAATGTTAGCTTACACTCATGTGTTACATTCATTTATATATATGCGCATTGACCCGTGACCATAAGACGTTATACACGCATTTATTGTATGTATATGGGGTATGGGGAAAGGGATAGGCGTTATATACGCATTACCACCTGATCAACTGTTACACAGTGATGCTGATATATGGATCGGGTCGTACATTCCTCGGCACTATTAGATGGGATATGGATCGGGCCGTTCGTTCCTCGGCACTATCAGTTATATTATGACCAATGAAAATCATTCGCCCTCAGAGGCATTTTCAGTTATGCAGAATTATACAGATATGTTCAGATATTCAGTCATACAGGTGCATTCAGACAATCAATTTAGCTTATGAGTTTCAGATTTCCTTCATGATTCTTATGCATATGTTACTGTTAAGCCTTACATGCTCGGTACATTATCCGTAATGACTCCCTTATTATTCGGGGGGCTGCGTTCCAGCCCACAGGTACAGGTAGACAGACAGACGGTCTAGCACAATAGGACCTCCATTCAACTATAGTCAGCGCGCTCCACTTGATCCGGAGCTGCAGTCCATTTTGGTTTTCCATTTTGAGAAGTATATGTATATATCTCGTCCTTTTTATAGCTTTTTTTTTTTTTCTGTTAGTGGTCTGTAGACAGCTGTACGTAGCTGACACTTGATGTAGCCCCGTCGGCTCTTATTCTTTTGTTGTACAGCATATGTGGCAGCCTAGTCGGCTTGCATTGTATATATGTATATATAGTGCACCGATAGTTGATGGTTCTTGATGCATATATCATGATACTGTTCTTATATGAGTCAGTATAATTCAGATATCAGTCATGTATGGGACACCCTATTTGCTAGTGAGCTTCAGGTACAAGTATAGGGGTGCTTGGTCAGTAGTGGTAAGGCACTCGTCATGACTCATCGGCTTGGGTCGTGACAGCCTATCCTCCTGAGTTTGCAAATCTATATTCAAGATGATTCACATTAGGTTTAGGTCGTTAAAACACCTATAAGATCAAACTAGTCTATTAGGTGAGCTAACAAATTTTGGGCAGCATCTGCCCCATATAACTTACTTCCACCAAATTCCAAAACAGCTCCCAAACTTCCTTAACAACATCAGCAATACCATAATCAAAAGGTTACATTCAATTTATGCTCAATTCAATATGAAAACTTCTTTTCATAATCAATCCATAATAGCAACTTCAACACCATCTCTTATACACTCGAATACAGCACTTCCTCATCATCATTATTATCCCTCATAGCAAGATTATACTCATAACATAGTAATAATTATAGCTCAAGTTAATTTACAACTCAAAATATCATCAAATTCATATTTGAATTTTTCCTCAAATTTCTTCTCCTCAAATCTTAACATAATTAGCAAATAAACTCATAAGCATGGAACTAAGATGAAATCTTACCTCAAAATTCAAGAACACCTCAATTCCAAGGTTACTCCACCTTAAGAAATACTCACCCAAGCATCTTCAAGAAGAGGAGACAAGTGTCGACCTAACTTGGAAAACCTAACCACCTAAGTCTTCACTTTGATCCTTGATTTAGGCTTGGAAGTGTGTTGGAATGTGTATGGAGAGGTTTCTAGGGCTTTTCTAAGACTTGGTATTATGTTAATATGAAACTCACCGCCTCAATTTTTACGGCCACAAATTACTGGCCGTAATTCAAATTACGGTCAAATTACTGGCCGTAATTCAAATTACGGGCCGTAGTTGAAATCGTAAAATTTTATACAGACCGTAACTTTCACTGTATTTCTTAGATTTGCAGATTGCATTCGAAAGATAACTTCCTGAACTTCAATTTACATAGTTTATGGTTTTTTATAACTCCTCATATTCTAGGAGATACGCCTCTCTCAAGTTGGACCAAAAATCATGTCCAAAATTCTTCCAAGTTTTCCCAAATTTTTAACAGACTTAATTTCCTCGATTCACTTGATCCCGAAACCTTTAGACCTTTATCTAACACTTTTTAAAAGTCTTCCTTAACCTTATAGAGGTATCATAGCCTCTCTGGACTTACGTTAGTTTGCTTACGACGCAATCGACGCGAAAATTTACGAGGTGTAATATCTCTCAATTATACGGTCCATATTCTATATTTTCCGAAAACAACTTTTAATGAACCCTTATGCTTCGATTCACTTATTCTCTAATCCTTCCGTAACTTACCAAACATGAACTTAAACACTTTTAATCATAAGCTAGGTACTTCCAATCTTATAAAATCTCTGAAGACAAATCCAGACGTCCAAACTAAAATAACTTACGTACGATGATTCTAAATCTATAAAACCACAAGGTATAACTTCTTTCCCCCTTAGAAACGTTCTTCCTCGAATGTTAACTTCCAGGAATTCTATAAAAATTTCAGTAGAGTTTCCCCTATAACTACACCACTACCAACCTGCCACTCAGCAACCCAAATCATACAATGCCGCACAGGGCCACAACAATCAACAATCAATAACAAAAATGGCCTCACACGACTAGTAATCATAAGAAATGGAATAATACGTACCTAAAGGCTGTGATGTTTCAATCTGGGTCCCCTTTTGTTACACCCCTGTAGTTTCTGTACGTTGAGATTCGTGAAGTGTTAGCTCTTTAATTGCAGAAATCGGAGTTATTGTCGAGAAGATGCAGGATCATAGGTGCTTGTTTTATAATTATAAGAGTTCGAGTTCACGTAACATGTTATAAAAGGATTGGAAAACAACTTAACTAAGGAGAGTAAGCTTCCGAGGCTTTGAAGGAAAGTTGGGCAAGGTTTGGTACGGAAATTTTTAGTCTACCGGGGATAAATAATATTTCTGTTTATAATAAGAGTTTTGAAGTGAAAAAAAATCCTAAAGTGAAGTTCGGGAAGTCTAGTTTCCAACGCAACAAACCGCTCCTCAATAAGACATCGGGGTAAGGAGATATGGACGTTACAAGTCAGGTTGGCAGGCCAGGAAAATGGTCTGAGCGAACGCGCCAGGGAGTGGCCCGAATGCGCAGAAGGCCAAGGGCCAACACAGCGCGAACACACCACCATGAGGCGCGAACGCGCTGAGCAATTTTGAGGCCTAGGTTTGGGATGAAGGTTATATTATAAGAGTGTAATAATAATTTACATATGACATTTTGAGACCATATGGTGTAAATTAGTTAGTACGTTGCTTAATAAAAGCCCTCGTTATTGTAAGCTAAGTGTGGCCCACATACCAGGGTTTTATAAAGGACATATGAAGAGATATATGAGTAGTACATGGGAAGTTGAGCAAATCCTAAGAAGGATCCTTAAGCCAAATATGGGCATAAGCCCTCCAAAAGGACAATTTAAGGAAACATTTTTGGATGGTATGATTTGCAGAGGCCAAAACGCCATTATAAGTTTGGAATTTAGGAAAACGCTAAAACATAAAGTTCTAGATAATTGCATTATCTTTCCAACCATAGGTCATGGGCCCTCATACTTTAACGGGATCAAGATTTATGACCTTTATACGGAACGAACGCGCAGGCAGAAAAATTAAGGCTGCGCGAACGCGCCCAAAGGGGGCGCGATCGCGCTGAAGGAATTTTAAGTTAGTCCAGGCATAACTTGGACCGTTATAAAAAGGGGCTTACCCCTCATTTTCATAATAAAACACCTCACGCCTTCTCCAAAAATCTAGAGACTTCCTCCCAACTCCCAACACCAAATTTTTAGCCTAAACCAGGTATAATTCTCAAATTCCGGTCCAGACCGTGTATAGTTGCGATTACAAAATTGTATAGCAACATGTTGTTGCTTAAATTTATGGTGGAGAAGTGAAGATATTGTAGTATTATTAAGAGAAAGGTATGAATCTCTTTCTATTTATGTTAATACCGGCTTATTCACGAAGATAGAGTGGTTAAATAATTGTATGGTGAGTTGATTAATTGTGGAAGCTGGAAAACAGCTTGTGGGCTATTTTATGAAATAATTTGGTGTTGGAAATTATGTTATTGATGTTGGTATTGTTGTTGTTGTTGTTGGTTGTTGAATTGAGAATTCGGGCTAGGTATATAAAAAGGGGAGATGCTGCCCGATTTTTGGCAGAATATAAAATATTTTGATTTGAAAACATGGAACAAGTGGGTGGTAAAGAGTCTAACGTTAGTGTAAATTCTCTCGAATGTAGATTTATGAGTTGGGACGGATAAGCGTAACCAATAGGAGGTCGAACAAGTATGTTAAGGCTCGTCGCTTTCTTTCAAAGGCATGATTCCTAGGTTATAATTCCATAAATGCTTCCATAGCCTCCTTGTTTTCAAAAAATGAGAAGTTTATGATTCAAAGGCATGACTCCTTTCCTGATAATCTATAAACGCTTTCTAAAATGTCCGTATTTTCAAAATCAGAGATTTATGATTCCGTAAGCTTTTATGACTACAACGACGGACATGTTTTTGCAATGACAACGATGATGTCAAAGATGAGAATATTTCTATGATGACTATGATGAGAACGATTTCATGTTTAAAGGTTCCAAGCTTATGGTTTGAATGTGAATATGAGAATGTTGAGTTATTTATTAATTTCTGAATTTTATTCATGGATAATGACTTTATCTCTAAAGATTCCAAAGTATATGGACTGACGCTTTGTGAGATTTATGATTTTATTCTATGCTTTCCCTTAACGTTATTCTTCATTGATAGTCTCACCTCATAATGCTAGTTCCTTCAAGGTGAGACATGACGATCATGATTATTCCATAATACAATCGGAGGTTACCGACCTTACGTCACTCTGATAGAGACATAACTTTCTTTGGGCTCTCCTACATGCTGCTTATATGATATATGTATATGTATATGTATATGTGGGATATGGGAAAACGGGCGAGGCGCTACAGATGCATGGCCACCTGATCAGTTGGTGCAATATGATATCATCCCGGACGCGAGATGCCCGGTTGCGGGGTATAGGGTTAAATGGATCGGGCCGATGTTCCTCGGCACTATCATACTGTTCATGCCTTACATACTCATCACATTACTCGTACTGACGTCCTTTCTTGCGGACACTGTGTTCATGCCCACAGGTATACGGGGAGACAGTACAGATCCCTAGAAGCCTTGTCAGTAGCTTGTAGAAGCACTCAACTACTCCGGAGCTGCCGCTTATCAATACATTCTTTTGTGTGCATATTTCGGGGCATGGTGGGGTCCTGCCCCGTCCTGATGTTCAGTATTCCAGTTAGAGGCTCATAGATACATATATGTGGGTAATATATCTCTCATTATCACCATAGTGTATATTTCTGTATAGCACTTTTGACACCTCGAGAGCTTATGTATATATGCATGTTTTGTGAAGATATTTAGTGACCATTTCACCGAAAGTATTTTGGGAACTATGATTTCACAAGTTGAGTGATAGATAGTATAATAAGGGGTGCTCGGTAGCTAGTACCGGGCACCTGTCATGGCCCTCTTGTTGGGTCGTGACAAAAGTGGTATCAAATCCAGGTTTGTCCTAGGGTGTGTCTGCGAGCCGTGTCCAGTAGAGTCTTGTTTATGGGTGTGAAGCACGCCACACTTATAAACAAGAGGCTGCGGGCCATTTAGGAACCATGACCATCTTTCTTCTTCATAGATCATGCGATAGAGCTATAATATGAGGATTTCCTTCTTCCTAATCGAGTGTTACATTTTCAGCGATGCCTGAGAAGAGGAAAGCAACAGCCGCCCAGAGGGGAAGACTGCAGTAGAAAGGCGGACTGAACGGGAGTCACCGATAAATATTGAAGAGGGTGAATCCCATAATCAGGCTCCCTCTCGTACTGCCCACACTCCACCTATATTAGAGGAGCAAGAAGGGGTCTCCACTCCAGCTCTAGCACCCCCAGTTCCTCCACCTGATGCTTCAATCTAGGAGATGAGACAGGCCATCCTTTTTGCTGACTCAATTAGTAGCCGCTCGAGCCCAGTGGCAGGGCGTGGGTCATGGTGATAGGGGTCACAAGAGGAGGATCAGATATTCAGGGTTTGGCCGTGGGTTCAGAGGTGACTCAAGGTAGTAGTTCTGTAGGTACCCAGCTCGTTCAACAACCAGTGCACCTCTACAGTTTCCTAGACCTAGGTTTGATAGATCCACTTATCTCAGATCAGGTCAGGGCTCTGGAGTTTTGGATTCCCAGTATAGCGGTGAATTCAGTCAGATGAGATCACCTATACCACAATGTCCTCAGTGCCATAGACTACATACGGGGCCGTACCGCTTGGGTTTGGATGTTTGTTACGCCTGTGCTCGGCAAGGTCATTTTCTGTGCGAGTGCCCATTTCGATGTGGCAGAGGTAGGGTTCAGCCCACGGGAATAGCCATTGGCTCTTCATCATTGGTACGCCCTCTGAGGCAATGGTATTCTGAAAATATGTTTAGAGTTATTGTTTTGCGAGCAAAGTCATTTGAGAAAAGGATGAGAGGTACGATAAAAGGAAAAAACAAGGCGTCAGTCCGATTAGATGGGAGTTGTAACTTCTTGTTGAAATAAAGAAATGGAAGGGATAAAATTGTAATTTCTAGAAGACTTGTCTGGAGACCGAGAGTTTATGTAGCAAAGCGAGTGACAGGGAAAGGTGATCTTGGAAAATATATATATATATATATAGTAAAGAAACCATGAAGATCCATTTGATGGGAGTTTAGGCCTATCCAGGATTTGTACGCCTATGAGAATATGTAATTCATCACAAATATGTGCAACCGACCAGATAGATTCGGACGGCGAATAGTCACAACTAAGACTATTTATGGATTCGCTGAAAGTATGCACTTGCAAGAAAGAAGGACTAATGGGATGTTAAACATAGGATAATGGACCGACATCCTATGGGGGAAGGTAGAGACGAGCGAGTATGGGATCAGAAGTAGGCCTTGTCAAGAGATGGGAATATGGTGAAAAGAACTAGAAACCACCTAAAAGGGGCATTACACTAATAGGATGACTAAATGAAAGGGACAGTTGACAATAAGCATGACCAGTCAGTTATGTACATGACCAAGCAGAGATTGAAAAAGAACACACCAAAGGAGAAATTACGCGTGATGGTGTTCGAAGTAGATTAGACTAAGGATAAAGTCGGGTTGAGGAGCCACTGTGAACTACTTGTATGGATAAGAAGTCTCAGCATCACAATAATTAGAAAACCACGGTACAAGGAAGCCTTAAAGGCAAAAGTATTCAATCCAGAATCTAGTAACATCTTGTCGATAAAAACAAGTAGAGTTACTGTATAAGAGGGACTGAAATGAAAATGAAGTATTCAAAGGAACGCGATAAAGTGATGACATCAATATGTATGATGGTGATATGAATACTTTTAGGCATAGGATGTATACACCGAGAATCCTAAAGAATATAGACTACTCCAGTATTCCTTCCCGCTTTGAGGACTTTTTCGCCTTGAGATAAATGGGTGAGTAGAACACACCTTTCGGACGTTCAAAGATATGTCATCAGCATGTATATTTGAACCCTGAAGAAAATTTGGGTAACCAGTTGATATGGATTGAAATTTCATATAGTATCAGTTATCACTCCAATTTCCATATGGCTCAGATAAATGTTCTACAAGAGTAGGGGATTATCAGATTGTTTGAAATTCGAAAATTCAAAGTTAACAGTTAGGTGTTCTGGTAGGGTCGCCAATGGAAGGTGCGATGAGATTTGGTAAGGAAGGTAAGCTCAGTCCCCAATTCGTTAGGCCTTACAAGCTATGCGCAAGGTAGACCAAGTAGTTAATAAATTAGATCTGCCCTCAGGATTGAAGTCAATTCACCCGGTGTATCATGTGTTGATGCTTTGTAGATGCATTAGGGATCCTCCCAGAAGTATGTCTGTAGAGGACATCCAGGCCACAAAACAACTGCCCTATGTAGAAGTATCCATTGCCATTCTAGACAGACAAGTTCGAAGAATAAGGACTAGAAACGTAGCTTCAGTTTAAGTCCCGTGGAGAGACAACAATAACTTGGGAAGCTGAAAAAGGTGGGAAGTCCAGGACCTATATTGGTTTTCACCCTCAGAAGAAGTTCCGACAAAGACGACAACACCTTTAGGTATGTACTACTTTTTTTGAAGGATTTTTCGGTCATGCGTGGCTGATATAAATATTGATTGGCCTTGTAAGGCACTATATATCTTGGGACGTTGTGACAGGATGATAGTGATCCAGTTATAGGGGAAATTCCAATGAAATGTTCGTGGAATTCCTAAGAGCTTAACATTCGAGGACGAAAGTTTTTAAGGGGGAAGGAATGTTACACCCCGTAGTTTCTGTACGTTGAGATTCGTGAAGTGTTAGCTCTTTAATTCCAGACATCAGAGTTATTATCAAGAAAATGCAAGATCATAGGTGCTCGTTTTATAATTATAAGAGTTCGAGTTCACATAACAGGTTATAAAAGGATTGCAAAACAAGTGAACTAAGGAGATTAAGCTTCCGAGGCTTTGAAGGAAAGTTGGGCAAGGTTTGGTATGGAAATTTTTGGTCTAACTGGGAGAAAGAATATTTCTGAGTATATTAAGAGTTTTGAAGTGACACAAAAGCCTAAAGTGAAGTTCAGGAAGTCTAATTTCCAACGCAACAAACCGCTCCTCAATAGGACATCGGGGTAAGGAGATATGGATGTTACAAGTCGGGCTGGCAGGCCAAGAAAATGGTCTGCGCGAACGCGCCAGGGAGTGGCGCGAATGAGCAGAAGGCCAAGGGCCAACACAGCGCGAATGTGCCACCATGAGGCGTGAGCGCGCTGAGCAATTTTGAGGCCTAGGTTAGGGATGAAGGTTATATTATAAGAGTGTAATAATAATATACCTATGACATTTGGAGACCATATGGTGTAAATCAGTTAGTACGTTGCTTGATGAAAGCCCTCGTTACTGTAAGCTAAGTGGGGCCCACATACCGGGGTTTTATAAAGGACATATTAAGAGATATATGAGTAGTACATGGGAAGTTAAGCAAGTCCTAAGAAGGATCCTTAAGCCAAATATGGGCATAAGCCTTCCAACGGGACGATTTAAGGAAACACTTTCAAATATAGGCATAAGCCTTCCAAATATGGGCATAAGCCTTCCAAATATGGGCATAAGTCTGAATTGAAGAGGCCAAAACGCCATTATAATTTTGGAATTTGGAAAAACACCAAAAATTAAAGTTGTAGATAATGTAATTAGCTTTCGAACCATAGGTCGTGGGACCTCATACCATATCGGGATCAAGATTTATGACCTTTTTACAGAATGAATGCGCAAGTAGAAAAATTAAGTCTGCGCCAACGCGCCCAAAGGGGGCGCGATCGCGCTGAAGGAATTTTAAGTCGGTCCAGGCAGAACTTGGACCGTTATAAAAAGGGGCTTACCCATCATTTTCTTAATCAAACACCCCAAGCCTTCTCCAAAAATCTGGAGACTTCCTCCCAACTCCCAACACCAACGTTTTAGCCTAAACCAGGCATAATTCTCAAATTTCGGTCCAGACCGCGTATAGTTGCGATTACAAAATTGTATAGCAACACGTTGTGGCTTAAGTATATGGTGGAGAAGTGAAGATATTGCAGTATTATCAAGAGAAAGGTTTAAATTTCTTTCTATTTATGTTAATACCGGCTTATTCACAAAGATAAAGCAGTTAAATAATTGTATGGTGAGTTGATTAATTATGGAAGCTTGAAAACAGCGTGTGAGCTGTTTTATGAAATAATTTGGTGTTGGAAATGATGTTATTGATGTTGGTATTGTTTTTGTTGTTGGTGGTTGTTGAATTGAGAATTCGGGCTAGGCATATAAACAGGGGAGATGCTGCCCGATTTTCGGCAGAATATAAAATAGTTTGATTTGAAAACTTGGAACAAGTGGGCGGTAAAGAGTCTAATGTTAGTGTAAATTCTCTCGAATTTAGATTTATGATCTAGGATGGATAAGCGTAACCAATAGGAGGTCAAACAGGTATGTTAAGGCTCGTCCCTTTCTTTCAAAGGCATGATTCCTAGGTTATAATTCCATAAATGCTTCCATAGCCTCTTTGTTTTCAAAAAATGAGAAGTTTATGATTCAAAGGCATGACTCCTTTCCTGATAATCTATAAACGCTTTCTAAAATGTCCGTATTTTCCAAATCAGAGATTTATGATTCTGTAAGCTTTTATGACTACAACGATGGACATGTTTTTTTAATGACAACAATTATGTCAAAGATGAGAATATTTCTATGATGACTATGATGAGAACGATTTCATGTTTAAAGGTTCCAGGCTTATGGTTTCAATGTGAATATGAGTATTTTGAGCTATTTATTGATTTCTGAATTTTATTCATGGATGATGACTTTATCTCTAAAGATTCCAAAGTATATGGACTGACGCTTTGTGAGATTTATGATTTTATTCTATGATTTCCCTTAACTTTATTCTTCATTGACAGTCTTACATCATAATGCTAGTTCCTTCAAGGTGAGATATGACGATCATGATTATTCAATAATACAATCGGAGGTTACCGACTTTACATCACTCCGATAGAGACATAACTTTCTTTGGGCTCTCCTACATGCTGCTTATATGATATATGTGTTTGATATATTTATATGTATATGTGGGATATGGGAAAAAGGGCGAGGCGCTATAAACACATGGCCACCTGATTAGTTGGTGTAATATGATATCATCCGGATGCGGGATGCTCGGACGCGGGTTATATGGTTAAATGGATTGGGTCGACGTTCCTCGGCGCTGTCATATGTTCTATTTTATGTATACATGTACAAGAAATGTTTTTCAAAATAAATCTAAGCATGCATGGTATCCGCCCTAAGAGGCATCCAGATGTACATGTTATTCCCCTATCTCATGTTATGTTCCATATGTCTCATTACATTACTGTTCATGCCTTACATACTCGGTACATTACTCGTACTGACGTCCCTTCTTGCGGACGCTGTAATCATGCCCACAGGTAGACGGGGAGATGGTACAGATCCCTAGGAGCCTTGTCAGCAGCTTGCAGAAGCACTCTACTACTCCGGAGCTGCCGCTTATCGATACTTTCTTTTGTGCACATATTTCGGGGCATGGCAGGGTCCTGTCCTGTCCTGATGTTCCGTATTCCAGTTAGAGGCTCGTAGATACATATGTGTAGGTAATAGATGTCTCATGATCACCTTAGTGTATATTTCTGTATAGCACTTTTGACACCTCGAGAGCTTATGTATATATGCATGTTTTGTGAAGATATTTAGTGACCATTTCACCGCAAGTCTGTTGGGAACTATGATTGCACAAGTTGAGTGATAGATAGTATGATAAGGGGTGCTCGGTAGCTAGTACCGAGTACCTGTCATGGCCCTCTTGTTTTTTCATGACACCTCTATATTCACATTCCTTCATAATACTATAATCTCATCAAATTCCCTATCTGAATTTGGCTCATCCTTCGTATAATCTCATCAAGTCGAAAGTATCAGGGGTAAACTTGTTTTCCAGATCAAATTTCATAAATCTATTCACAATGAAATTCCAAATCTCAAACTATTTGATACTCTTCCGTTCTTATAGGGCTTCATGCAGGCCATCTGAATATTGGAATGGTGAGTAGAACACACTTATTGGTCATCCCAACTTCCTTAAAAGTCTAACATACCTGTTCATGATAAATATCCTGAGATGTCTGGAAAAAAAAAACGCTCTACCTATCCACTTATCTCAAGGTGGAAAACAATACTGGGGTAATCTATGTTTTTCAGGTTTCTCTGAATGTACTGTTCCTCAGGCGCTGGTACAGAACTGGACATTTTAACTAGATAACCAAAGATACTAGGTAACCGAATAATTCCACATATAGATCCCATAATTCCTTATAGTTATAAAATCCATACTGATCATTCCTTCATTTCTCAACAACATATCCATATGTTTCCTCGGTCTTTCCAGCTTCTGTTTATTTATTAGCGGACTATGAACTCTGTAATATTTCCATTTTACCGATCCACCAAGGTCATGATACATCTTTGTTGCCTCTGAATAGATCATCTACCTTTGCTACATTTAATATTGAGTCGGTTTTGATATCTTAGGAATCCACCTTACTGAGATACTCTTTCCTGAATACCCCTTCAAGCTTTGGTTTAAGAGATATACCATATCTATGATATTATATCTTTACAAAAGTTTTCCAACTTATATCATTTTGTTTTCCATTACTATCCTCGACAACGCTACGCTTCACCAGTCGAAATTTTATAGTGATCATGGTAAACTTTTCATATACTTATATCATCTCTGCGGTATATATTTCTATACCCTTCTGCTATGTTCCAAAATGAACGTATCCACTTCGATGCTAGATCCATCCTTATTCTTCTTAATGCAATAAAGTTGTCTTACACGAACTTACTTCCCATTTTCCTCTTCACTACTGCCAATAGCCTTTTGTTCCTTATTTAAGCCTATATTATTTCATTTACTTACAACGCGACTTTAATTATTTTGCGTCCTGAATCTTCTGTACCTGAAATTCTCGTACAATCTATAAGCTTTTGCTTCCATGTTAACATACCCAATCCTTCTTTGTTTCTTCATTACTGGACCTTTCATAACATCTTTATCTAGTAACTTTGAGTAAAACTTTCCTTGAAATCCTATCTCCCAACCTTATCCTTTTGAGGTGGTTTCCGATTCCTTTTTGTTGCTATCCTTCCATCTTCTAACAAAGCATACTCCTAATCCAATCCTTGTTGTCTCGTCTCTCCCCCTTTAAGGCATTAGCCCACTATTCTATATTTAACATCCCATTTAACTCTCTTTTTTCTTGCAAGTACTTACTTCCAGTAATTTCTGCGGCTAGTCTTAGTTGTAATTGTCCATTGTCTGAGTCTATCCAGTCAGTTGCACATACTTGTAACGGGTCACATAGTCTCATAGACGTACTGGCCTTGGATGGGCCTAATCTTTCATCAAAAAGATCTTCATAATTTCCTTACCGTTCTTCCAAAATCACCTTTCTCCTATTTCTCGCTTTCCCATTTCATCACTGTAATGGTATCTAGCGCAAATTCTATTCTCAAAATCTGCCCTGATTGTTAATATTCTGCCTTTTCTTCGCTACAGAAACACTCGATCTTTAGACCAGCCTCTTTTAGGCTACAAATTCATCTCATCAATGAAGAGCACATCTTATATCAAACTCGCGATTTCAAACTCATTCATCTCCCGTCATACAATTAATTCCTTCAAAGCATCATTCACATCCTTAATTAGCTATCCGGCCTTGTATTACTAACTCAAGAAAGAAAGGAACAACCTTAACATACCTCGTCGTCTCCTTACTACTCCTCGCCTACCCTCCTGAGTTTGCAAATCTACATTCAAGATGATTCGCAGTAAGTTTAGGTCGTTGAAACACTTATAAGATCAAACTAGACAATTAGGTGAGCTAACAAATTTTGGGCAGCATCTCCCCCATATAACTTACTTCCACCAAATTCCAAAACAGGCTCCTGAACTACCTTAACAACATCAAAAATACCATAATCAAAAGCTTACATTCAATTTAGGCTCAATTCAATACAAAAACTTCTTTTCATAATCAATCCATAATAATAACTTCAACACAATCCCTTATACACTTGTATACAACACTTCCTCGTCATCATTATTGTCCCTCGTAGCAAGATTCTACTCATAACATACTAATAATTGTATCTCAAGTTAATTTACAACTCAAAATATCATCAAATTCATATTTGAACTTTTCCTCCAATTTCTTCTCCTCATATCATAACATAATTATCATATAAACTCATAAGCATGGAACTAAGATGAAATCTTACCTCAAAAGTCAAGAACACTTCAATTCCAAGGTTACTCCACCTTAAGAAATACTCACCCAAGCATCTTCAAGAAGAGGAGACAAGTGTAGACCTCACTTGGAAACCCTAACCACTTAAATCTTCACTTTGATCTTTGATTTAGGCTTGGAAGTGTGTTGGATATATGTTTGGAGAGGTTTCTATGGCTGTCTAGGACTTGGGGTTATGTTAAAATGAAAAAAAAAAGTGAAGAAGGGATCATAATTATATCATTCTGGAAACTCACCGCCTCAATTTTTATGGCTACAAATTTCTGGCCGTAATTCAAATTACGGTCCGTAATTGAAATCGTAAAATTGTATACAAACCCTAACCTTCTCTGTATTTCTCAGATTTGCAATCTGTAAGTTGCATTGGAAGGATAACTTTCTGAACTTGAAATTACATATGTTATGGATTCCATAACTCCTCATATTCTAAGAGATATGCCTCTCTCAAGTTGGACCAAAAATCTTGTCGAAAATTCTGCCAAGTTTTCCCAAATTTTTAACAGACTTAATTTCTTTGATTCACTTGATTCAGAAACCTTTAGACACTTGTCTAACACTTGGTAAAAGTCTTCCTTTACCTTATAGGGGTATCATAGTCTCTCTGGACTTACAATAGTTTGCTTACGACGCAATCGACGCGGGAATTTACGAGGTGTAACATCTCTCAATTATACGGTCCATATTCTATATTTTCCGAAAATAACTTTTAGCGAACCCTTCCGCTTAGATTCACTTATTCTCTAATCCTTTTGTAACTTACCAAACATGAACTTAAACACTTTTAAGCATAAGGTAGGCATTTCTAATATCATAAAATCTCTGAAGACAAATCCAGACGTCCAAACTAAAATAACTTACATACGATGATTCTAAATGTATACATCCACAAGGTATAACAAGTTTTTCCTTTGATTTTGTTGAAACTTTATTGGCTCTCATCCGTTTGCTTTGAGTCGTCCTTCATTCATCTAAACAAGGATAAACTCTGCCACAAAAGATAAGTAACCGTGTGAATTTGATTGGTCAAGTGATTCATCCACAACTTTGAAAGAGCACGGGAGTGTGGTAAGGATTGAGAGTTCAATACGAGTGATTCAAAGCTTTTACTACTAATATCGTTTGCTAGTCTTTCAGGTTATGATGTCTAATCAAGGAAATCGTACTCAAGATATGGAGGAACAATCAAACGTGACCAGTTCATTGAACATGATCCTTAGTCAATTAGCAACATTGGCCTCGAATATGTGGGGGAGGGGGTGACGGAAAGGCTAGAGAGTTTGGACACGAAGGTGATGTAAGTTGAGACCTCAAGTAGAGTGGGCACTCCCCATTCTCAAGTTTGAGTAGATCGGGGTAAGAACACGGAAACTACTCCCACCCTTACACCCAAGAAAGGGCACGCACTGTGCTATCCTCCTACTGCCTCTTCACCTACCCAAAGAGATTCACAACTACAACCACCCACCTTCCAAAACACTAATCGACAAACCTATGCCTAAGTGTACCAAACAACCCCACAAAACGAGCCAATATAACAAAGAACCCCATAAAATATTCCGTAAACACCTACACAAAACAATTAACAAGATCTCTTCCAAAACCAATACCAAAACTCGTTGAATGAAGTGCAGTATGAAGAGATTTCACAAGAAAGGTGCTGGGATGAAACCTGTCAAGGAGGAAGACGTGGAGAGTGGATAATCGGGGTAGAGGAAGACAAGGTGGCTTTGGAATATTTCAAGGCCATGAGGCTAGGTTCCAAGGTCATGAAAGACCGAGGGAGAGGGAAATGGAATAAAGCGCGTGGGGATAATGAATGAAACTTGAATACCATCAAGGTAACACTTCCCAAGTTCAACAGGAGTTGCAACCTAAAAGAGTTCCTTGAGTGGAGGTTGCAAAGTGAGAGGAAATTCCTCGCCAATAATGTGTCAGAAATTTTGAAGGCAAAGTAAGTCGTCACCCAATTTGAGGGATATGCATTGACTTGGTGGGAATCCCAAGAAACGAGAAAGGGCTCAACAACATATATTTGATCTTCCTACGTGGAGTGAATTGATTGAGCTCATAAAAATGAGGTATTTACCTTCTACATACTATCAAGAAGTGCATAAAAAGGTGTACATGTTGAAACAAGGCTCCAAGAGTGTCAAAGAGTACTTTGATGAATTTGAAAACTTGATTATGAAGTCCAAGATAGAGGAGAACTTGAACAATACTCTTATACGATTTGTGACTAACTTGAATCGTGAAATCTCCAAACTCATGAGGCTACAAACTTATAGGAGTCTAGAGGAAGCGTTCCATGATGCTTCCAAAGTTGAGTCGGATTTGAAGGAAGAAAGATTGTACAAGGCAATGAATACTAATACTTCTTCATAGAGCAAGAGAAAGGATAAGTGGAAATCATCCACTTGGGAAAAACCCAAGATCACTACTTAAGCACCTCAAGCCAAGTTTGACTACAAGGTAAAGGGTGATGACAATACCAAAGGAGGTAACAATGCTAAACCTAACTGTACTCGTCCATCTACCGTTCAATGTTTCAAATGCCAAGGTAGGGGACATATTTCAAGTGAATGTCCCAATAGGAGGTTAATAGTGGCCTTACATGATGGGTACTGAAATGATGATGAAGATGAGGGCGGGGTTGGTAGTGATGATAAGGAGAAAAATAGAGATCATGAGGGAGAGTCCAAGGGTGAAGTTGAGGAAATGATGGAAGACGATTAAACTTTGCCAATGTAGCGAGGAGAGCCATGGGTACATTAGCTAGAGAAGAGGTTGATCAAAGGGAGAGCCTATTTCATGATAGATGCAAGATAGTAGACAAGGTGTGTTGAATGATTATCGATGGTGGAACTTGTACCAATGCGGTAAGCCAATTCTTGGTTGAAAACATGAAGTTCCTCACAAGGAAACAACCTAGTCCCTACAAACTCCAATGGTTTAGTGATTGTGGTGAAATGAGGGTAACCAAGCAAGCCATTATTAATTTTAGCATTGGTAGGTATAAAGATGAGATCTTGTGTGATGTGGTGCCAATGCAAGAGTATCACATTTGCTTGGGAGACCTTGGCAATTTGACAGGGATGCCCAACATAGTGGTAGGACCAACAAGCACTCCTTTGTATTTGGAGGTCAAAAATTCACTCTTGCCCTATTAACCCCCTATCAAGTGAGTGATGATTATCAAATAAAAGGAACTCCAGGAGAGGGTTCAAAAGGAGGAAAATGAGAAGCGTGAAAAGGAGACATTGATGGTCATAGGTGGAGGAGGGTCCTCTCAAGAGGGATCCAAGAGATGTACGTTAGCAAGGCCAAGCAATTGTTTGAAGGGTATTAATGAGAGACACTTAATGGTGTGCCTTGTTAACAAAGATCTTCTTTTGCATGCTAACCAAGATACTAGCACTTTGTCTAGTATTGAACTGTCACGACCAAACCAGAGGGCCATGACGGGCACCCGGAGCTAACACACCGAGCACCTCTAAATATACATCTCGTAATCATTTCTGGGTGGACCATAAAGATAGCTCACGGCTATCATAATCTGTAAGGACATATATCACAACATAACGACACATCTCTATATAATCTTCAACAATTGTGTCCATCATCACCAGCCGTCAAGGCTACTAAAATGTTACAACAATATGAACTGGTAGGATTATGAAACGTCTAACTATACACACATTTCTACGAGCCTCTACATAGATTACAAGTGACCATGAAGACCGATATCAATAGAGTGCAGCTCCAAACTAAGGGGAGCGCTCTTGAGATTTCGTTGTTGAAGCTCCTACGGATCAGATCCATCTACCTGTCTACCTGCGGGCATGAACGCAGCGTCCACAAGAAGGGACGTCAGTACGAACAGTGTACTGAGTATGTAAGGCATGAATAATAATATAGTAAGAGATACCGAACATGAAAAATAACATATGAAAGTATGAAGAAAAAAGTAATATAAAAGAGATCAACCCGTGCCTCTGGATGCCTTTCTAAGGCGGATGTCGTGCATGCTTAGCTTTTTTTAATTTTTTTTTTCATATATACATATATAATATCTTGTTCGGCCGTTAAGGCACGGTAATATATATAGCATCTTGTCCGGCCATTAAGGCGCGGTCTTGTCCGGCCATATAGGCGCGGTGTTATCTATATAGTATCTTGTTCGGCCATTAAGGAACGGTCTTGTCCGGTCGTTAAGGCGCAGTGAAATATATGTAGCATCTTGTCCGGCCATTAAGGCGCAGTCTTGTCCGGTCATGTAGGCGCGGTGAAATATATATAGTATCTTACCCGGCCATTAAGGCGCGGTCTTGTCCGGCCATGTAGGCGCGGTAAGTATCCAAATTACACATACATAAATACATATAACATGCACGAGAGCCCAATTAAATGTTACTTCTCTATCGGAGTGATGTAAGGTCGGTAACCTCCGATTTATATTATGGAACAATAATTATCGCTATATCTCACATTCAAGGAAGAAGTAACATAAGGTGAGACCAACAACAATGAATAAAATCAAGAAGGTCATGAAATAAACTCAATAATCTCATGATAGCATCAAAATCGTAAACTTTGTAATCTCTAGAAATGGGATCATCATCATCATCATCATTATCATCATAGGGAACATCTATCTTTAGCAATATAAGAACTTTGGGAATCATGAACTTCTAGCTTTTGGGAAATAAGGACGTTATGGAAAACATGTGTGGATTCATAAGAAAAGGATCATGCCTTTAGAATGGAAGGGACGAGCCTTAACATACCTGCCGTTCGCCTTAGTCGTTCAACGTTTATTCTTCCAAGCACGCAACTCTACACGTAAACCATCCATATTATCATTAGGCTCAATATCATACACTTGTCTCAAGCATTCAAACGAAATCTTTTTAGAATCTGCCGAAATGCGGGCAGCATCTTCCCTATATTCTTTACCTCCTCCAAATACCAAAACAACTCCCAAACAATACCAACAACATCAACAACAATATCAATACCAATATATTCCATAAAACATCTCACACGATGTTTCTCCAATTTCCAAACCAACCATAACACATCCATAATACCATAATCAAAGAATTATATTCAATTTAATCTCAAATTAATCCTAAATTCTCTTTCAAGCTCACCTCATGGCCATCAACTTCAATTCAACTCTTTATGATTTTTCTCCTATGATTCTTTCCTTTCTAAGAATTTCTAAACCTTTACATCATCTTAATCATGTAAATAATAATAGGAAAAACATACCTTATGGTGGAAGAAATCCACTTCATTCACCCCCTTCCAAGATCAAGTTCACCACCACCTTGAAGAGAAACAAGAGCAATTATCTCCCATGAATTTTCTTTGAGATTTTGATGTTGATAGTCTCTCTTGATGATATGGAAAGGCTGTGGAACATTATGGAGGGTTATGGAGTATTATAGAGGATTAGGAAAAAATATAGGAAGTTATGGAAAGTTATGGGAAATTATAGAACTCTCAAGAGCTCTTCAAGAACTCTCTAGAAAGTAGAGGATGAGAAAGTGGTGAAAATTGATGAAAATTAATGGGTTAGAGGGGTATTTATAGGTGTATATTGGGTCGGGATACTATAGCACCCGGGTTCTGTAGCACCCGGTTAGCAGCATTTTTCTTCTCCGTCCACCTAAATTGCAACGTCCATGACTCCCTGCTCCGATGTCGCATTGATGAACGGTTTGTTGCGTTGGAAACTAAACTCGAAGAACTTCATTTTAGGATTTTGAAACACCTTAAAACTCCTTATATACCCGGAGATATACCCCTCCAAAATTTACCCAAAATTCTGCCAACTTGTTTTTCAAATTTTCGACAAACTTATTTTCTTCGTTTTGCTTGGTCCCGGAATCTCCGAAACTCTCCATACATGATATTTATCATTGATCACAATTGAAAATAGTCATTTCCTTTGGTTCCAAGGTTGTCCTTCCCGTTAATGACTTATGAGATCATAACTCATTCTTCACTTCATTGTTACGTATTTCCCATGGCTTGTTCATTCCAAAACTTTATGGGATGTCTCTAATACTCCATTAATACGGTGAAGTACGTGGCATGATCATGCTCTGAAAGTGCGAGGTGTAACATGAGCATCAAATTGACTTTGTGCCGGGTTCTCAAGTTCCTAACAAATCGGTATACAGGAGCAATCCGGATGAGACAAAAGAGTTACAAAGGCACGTGGAAGAGATACTTGAGAAAGGTCTAGTGAAGGAGAGTCTTAGTCATTGTGTCGTACTGGTGATACTTGTTCCCAAGAAAGATGGCACTTGGAGGAAGTGCATTGATTTTAGTTTCACGACCCGATTAATGGCCATGACGGGTACCCGGGGCTAACCACCGAGCACCACTCAATCGATTACTCATCATACTCAAATCATAGGAAAATCATTTTTCTTTTGGAAACATAAATACTTTTATAAACATAAGCCCTTTGGCTATCCACATAATACATATATCCACATAATACATATATACATGTGGAAAAAAATCGTGAGACCATACTACCCCCACAAACTTATCTACGAGCCTCTACTGAAGTACTAGACATATGGATGGGATAGGACCCCGTCGTTCCCAAAACATATATGTACATAAAATGGTAAATCAATGGCACATCCGGAATAATGGAGTGCTCTCAAAAGTCTACTTATCGGCTTCTATAAACTTGGATCAACTCCCCGTCTACCTGTGGGCATGAACACAGCTGTTACGACCCGTATTTTGAACATTTGAATATTTCAAAGTCGTCGTGGAAGGTTAAGGGCGAAACCCTTTTCAAATGTTGCCCTAATACACAAGTCGTTAAGAATACTACTTATGACCATTATTGGTATGAAAATATTGTGAGAGGCTAAGGGCAAGAAGAGAATTTGCCGGATGGCTCATGGAAGTATTGCGGAAAGAATAAGGGTAGAATGGGAATTTTACAAAAAAACATTTGTCTTGAAAATTTTGGACCAAAAACAAGGTTTGGCCGTGTGTGTGGCATGCATGGTGCATGTCCACACTTTTATTAAGTATGGGGGGCCAAGTGTGATAAAAGAAAAAAAAAATAGGGTCAAGAAGACTTTAGTCTTCTTTGACCAAATTGTTAGCAAAATTTCAAGAAAATTGAAGAACACTCTAGAAGGGAGCATGTGCCCCTCACATGCATTACTTATGTATATCTATATATAAGCGATCTTGCTAAGTTAAGACAAAAAGAAAGGAAGAGCAAAACAAAAAAAAAATATGGAGGGGTTCGGCCAAGGGGGCTGGCCGAAACCAGCCCCTCCCCTTTGATGCTTGGAAAATATTTTTTATCTTGGTTTCCTACTAATTAGATGATGCTTGTTAGCATGGTGGAGTTGTTGGATCAAGTAGAGCACTCATATGGATGGTTTATGAGCTTTAATCAAGTGGAGGAATTGAAGAATGAAGGTAAAGAACCAATCCTCTTTTATGTGTTATAAGTATTGTTGAAGTGTTGTAGTATGTAGAAATGAGTGAAATTCATGAATTATGTATGTGTTGGTGTGTGGCCGTGTGCATATGTAGCTTACAAGACAATGATTCAATTGTTTTATCTAGTATTTTGAGTGTTGTTTGTGTTATGGGTGATTTGTACATGTTGTAGGGTGAGGGAAATGATGGAATTGTGCATGTAGTGTGTGGATGTAGTGTTGGCCGAAAATGGACTGTTTTGTGTGTCAAGGAATGAATTAATTTCATTTAGTGTATTAGTTGTGTCGTTGTGGATTTCGTAATGCAAAAAGAAGCTGAACGATTCAAAGTTGGGGTTATAGTAGTTTGTGGGCTGTTTTGGTACCTAATGTGATCTTAATATGGTCTCTTGTATTTGTAAGACTAATGTTGCTAAATTATGGATTGTTAGTGTAGTTGATGAATTTGGAAGGAAAGAAATGTGTTGTTGATGTTCTCTTTGACTTGGAAGATTTCGGAGTTGCTTGCGTATTGGATGGGCTGATTTGAACATTTTGTGGGTTGTCCGAAGTGTTTTTGAATCTTGTCTAAGTGTCCTGGATTGGTACTTGAATGTTTGAATGTGGGTGTCGGTTCGATCGTATGCGGTTAATTTGAACGAAAACGGAATAGCGTCGAATTGTGTAGCAAAGAGTTACTAATGTTAAATTGTGTTTTGAATCTCTTCTTGGTGTTGTTAATACCATTGTTGGTTTGGCCGGGTTACATTCCCGGGTGGTTGTTGTTGATTTGGGGCCGAGCCCTATTCTCGGGATTGGTACACTTGCAGGGGAAATGCTGCCGAAATTCCGGCAGAAAATAAGTGAATATGTTCAAAGGGTTGAAGTATGTATTTGGTAATGGGACTAACGAATGAATGAATCCTTTTGGACGTAGATTGACAAGATGGATGAACTCTCTTGCGTGTAGGCAAACAAGTCGGACGCGTAAGCGCGACTAGTTGGTCGTCGCTCAGGTATGTGAGGCTTACCTTTCTTTCTTTTGGCATGCCCTAGAGCCATGTAGGCTATGATATGCTATGTATCCCGAGGTTATTCCATTCTGAAATTCTGAATCTGTTTGTGATCTGTATGTCTCCCCTAACTAAGTAGCAAATGGGTCTGATAGGCGATTCGTAATTTAAGTATTTTGACATAAACATTCTAGATTAATGATGCCGACCCAAATGTGCTGACGTGAGTATTTGGTATAAGTATCTCGATATGAGAAATTCCGATATAAGTATGCTGAAGCAAGTATTTTGACGTAAGTGTGTGAATTAGGTATTCTGGCATACCCTTTTTATATATTTATTCTGACTTAAGTATTCTGATGTACGTATGATTCCAAAGATTCTATTTGGGTTGATCCACAAACATGTCTATCAGGTAGCTAACGTGATTACGGCTTAGATTTTCCAAGGAAAGCTTCTGAAATAATTGTAGAGTGTTCTGAACTTCGAACGCTCGTAACTTCTATATACCAACTCTGATTGACCCGAAACTTGTCCTGGACCCTCATATGTCGATAGGCATTCTGCCATAATTCCTTGATATATGTACTCGAACCTAGGTAGTCGGTTATAAGTAATCTGGTGCAAGAAAGTTGGAATATGTATTCTGATTAAGTAAAAAAAAAAAATAATAGGTACCTTGATAGAAATATTCTGTTAAAAGTAGTTTGACATAAAGTATGTTTGTAATAAGAAATCTGTTACGTATATTCCGAGAGTATGTTTGAATAATCTGTAAGCAATCTGTAATAAGTAGTCTGTATGGACATTCTGAGAATACGTTTGAATAATCAGTGGAGTCTGAATTATGTGTAGTCGGTTTCTCGCTATTCTGCTCGTGTATATGTTATGATTCCCTTCACCGAGTCCCGGGCCGGTATGTAAATCGTGCGACGGGCCGCTGAGCCCCATATGTGAATTCTGAAGTATGATGTGTCCGGTTCCGGGGTACTGTGGTATATGTCCGTCCCCGGTTACCGAGGTTATGTTACGAAGTATGATGTGTCCGGGCTCGGGGTGCTGTGTTATCTGTCCGCCCCCGGGTACCGCGGTTATGTGTGATGTGTGACGGAGATCGGAGAAAACTTCTGGAGTTAGATGTGTTGTGGCGCCAAAGGCAGGAGTGGCAGCCACGTTCCTATGCTATCGTGCGCATTCATTGGCACTGTTCATCGGTTCCTCGGCGTGTTATCTGTCCCCGAGGCCACTATGTATATGATATGATGTGACCGTCCCTCGGCGTGTTAATTGTCCCCGAGGTTATTGTCTGTATGATACGGCACTTGACCCGGCGTGTTATTTGTCCCCGGGGTTGCCGCGCATATGATACGACGTCCGATTCTGTTATGTATGACGTATGTTGGAGAGTAAGTATTCCGACCTTCCGTATATTCTGTATTCCGTCTGCTATATGATGTCAGTTAAACAATTTGTACGTTCTGTAATCTGTCTGGTATACGAGGTGAGTAAGTATGATTCGTGTCTGAAAAGAAAAACGATAAGTGTTAATATTTCTGAATAAGCTTTTGTTTGTTGTTCTGTCTATACCAGTCATGGTTTCGTTTCTGTACTTATGCCTTACATACTCAGTACATATCCGTACTGACCCCCTGTTCTTCGGGGGCTGCGTTTCATGCCGCGCAGGTACCCACAGATGACTATATGAGATGAGTCGAAGATGGCACAGTGGATTGGCGGGCTCCATTTCTTCCAGGAGTACTGCCGAGTCAGGGTATGTATGTTGTGGTGTCTGATCAGTGTTAGAGACTTTGCAGCCAGCGGCGTGGGTAATGATAGTCAGTCTGTAAGCGGCTTTATCGGCCGATATGTTGTTGTGTGTGTTTCTTAATAGATTTTGTATAATTACAGATTTGTTAAATTCTGGAAATAGAAAGCAGAAGATTTCGAAAGTTCAATATGTATTTTGTTTGTAATTGACTTTTTCAGATTTCAAAAAAAAAAATTGTTGGTGTGTAATCAGGGTCTGCGGGTTCGCTCGGCTCCGTATGTGGGGTCGGGTGCCCATCACACCCTAATAAGATCGGGGTGTGACAGAGTGGTATCAGAGCGAGGTCTGTCCGTGGGTTGTCTGCAAAGTCGTGTCTAGTAGAGTCCTGTTTATGGTGTGTTGCCGGCCACATGTATAAACAGGAGGCTACAGGGCATTTAGGGATTGTTGACCATCTTTTTGTCTCAGATCGTGCGATAGAGCCAACTATAGGAAATGAGATCTCTTATATGGGCCTCACATACGACACAAAAGGTAAGTGGTGATGTGGAAAGTCACCGAGGTCAGTATTGACGTATTTCCCCTACTACCTGGAATTGGCAGTTCCGGATGGCTAGAATGTGATGTAGCCGTATGTTCTGTAAGTCGTCATTGATATTTGTTCTGTACAAGGAAAACAAGGTCGGACGAAGGATTTAGAAAGTTGACAATTAATCTTATTACAGATTACTATGTAAAAGCGGTAAGTAAGAAATTCGAACGAACGGATATCCGGACAATTATGAAGTAAGGGAAACGGAGAAGCATCTGTTACTATCAGGAATTTGGAAATCCAGGATGAAAAGTAATGGTACGCGGGAGCGAAGGATGAGCTCTGAGGCCCAAAAAGGGTAAAACGGTAATTGTGAAGGAAAAGACGTGTTACGAGGATGTCCCGGGATCTGTAAGACCTCGTTTAGCCTCAAATTGTGTAGTAAGGGTTATGCGCGGGAGTTGGCGCGAAAATATCGGCCTTAAGGCATCAGATCCCAACAAAGTTTCAAAGTTAAGCGTGCTCAGGTGGGAGCAATCCTGGGATGGGTGACCCCCTGGGAAGTTTTCAAGAAATTTTGCATATTCTGACATAAAAGACAAATGGAAAACCAGAATAATCTAAGTGAAACTGTAGTATGTAGGATGACTGGAAACCTTAAGAAAGTGTGTAGAGCGAGGCAAATTAGCCCGGCGAAGAGACAAAGAGTACCTCACAGCTCGGGAACTCGGATAGGCTTGAATAGCGTCTGAAAGTGTTTTGCGGATTAGTGGTATGGAGTATGTGTGTATGTGTATATGAAGGTGTGTGATATCTCCTGTGTGAAGATACCAGTGGACATGTGTGCCCCAACGATCTATGCTACGACAGAAAGAGTGATGCCCGAACCTGAACGGTAGTGGAACAAATGGTGCAAGCGCCACGAGATAAGCCGCTATTTTCGTTATGGATTTGGGATAGAAAAGTCTTAATATTATGATGTTTGAAGAAGAAAATGGGTAAGTAAGAGAAAAGGATTAAATATCCGAAAGAAGTGAAAAATAAGAAACAGGAATGGGCGAGGCCTCCGAATAAAAGAGGGGAATAACTGGAAGAACATGGAATTATCTGAGGTGAAATTGCAAGTATAGGTGTGCGAAAAGAACAAGTGTGGCAACATGAACAACAGGAAAAGTGAGTAAGGATTGAAAACCAATTTAAACAAGTAAAGCCGAAGGAATAGCGGCCATAACAAGGAACCTACGACGTGAGAAGAGGACGTGTGAAAAGGTCAAAGAGGATGAGATAAAAGATAAAGAACGGGCATAAGAGAGAAGAACATCTGTAAAAAGGGACACTCCCAAAGTACTATAACACCCCATAAGGTCAGTCGAACATTCGAGGACGAATGTTCTAAAGGGGGGGAGGATGTTACGACCCGTATTTTGAACATTTGAATATTTCAAAGTCGTCGTGGAAGGTTAAGGGCGAAACCCTTTTCAAATGTTGCCCTAATACACAAGTCGTTAAGAATACTACTTATGACCATTATTGGTATGAAAATATTGTGAGAGGCTAAGGGCAAGAAGAGAATTTGCCGGATGGCTCATGGAAGTATTGCGGAAAGAATAAGGGTAGAATGGGAATTTTACAAAAAAACATTTGTCTTGAAAATTTTGGACCAAAAACAAGGTTTGGCCGTGTGTGTGGCATGCATGGTGCATGTCCACACTTTTATTAAGTATGGGGGGCCAAGTGTGATAAAAGAAAAAAAAAATAGGGTCAAGAAGACTTTAGTCTTCTTTGACCAAATTGTTAGCAAAATTTCAAGAAAATTGAAGAACACTCTAGAAGGGAGCATGTGCCCCTCACATGCATTACTTATGTATATCTATATATAAGCGATCTTGCTAAGTTAAGACAAAAAGAAAGGAAGAGCAAAACAAAAAAAAAATATGGAGGGGTTCGGCCAAGGGGGCTGGCCGAAACCAGCCCCTCCCCTTTGATGCTTGGAAAATATTTTTTATCTTGGTTTCCTACTAATTAGATGATGCTTGTTAGCATGGTGGAGTTGTTGGATCAAGTAGAGCACTC
Source organism: Lycium barbarum (assembly GCF_019175385.1). Taxonomy (NCBI): domain Eukaryota; kingdom Viridiplantae; phylum Streptophyta; class Magnoliopsida; order Solanales; family Solanaceae; genus Lycium; species Lycium barbarum. The sequence goes on along the minus strand of NC_083338.1, from coordinate 105,551,655 downwards.
ATATGGATGGTTTATGAGCTTTAATCAAGTGGAGGAATTGAAGAATGAAGGTAAAGAACCAATCCTCTTTTATGTGTTATAAGTATTGTTGAAGTGTTGTAGTATGTAGAAATGAGTGAAATTCATGAATTATGTATGTGTTGGTGTGTGGCCGTGTGCATATGTAGCTTACAAGACAATGATTCAATTGTTTTATCTAGTATTTTGAGTGTTGTTTGTGTTATGGGTGATTTGTACATGTTGTAGGGTGAGGGAAATGATGGAATTGTGCATGTAGTGTGTGGATGTAGTGTTGGCCGAAAATGGACTGTTTTGTGTGTCAAGGAATGAATTAATTTCATTTAGTGTATTAGTTGTGTCGTTGTGGATTTCGTAATGCAAAAAGAAGCTGAACGATTCAAAGTTGGGGTTATAGTAGTTTGTGGGCTGTTTTGGTACCTAATGTGATCTTAATATGGTCTCTTGTATTTGTAAGACTAATGTTGCTAAATTATGGATTGTTAGTGTAGTTGATGAATTTGGAAGGAAAGAAATGTGTTGTTGATGTTCTCTTTGACTTGGAAGATTTCGGAGTTGCTTGCGTATTGGATGGGCTGATTTGAACATTTTGTGGGTTGTCCGAAGTGTTTTTGAATCTTGTCTAAGTGTCCTGGATTGGTACTTGAATGTTTGAATGTGGGTGTCGGTTCGATCGTATGCGGTTAATTTGAACGAAAACGGAATAGCGTCGAATTGTGTAGCAAAGAGTTACTAATGTTAAATTGTGTTTTGAATCTCTTCTTGGTGTTGTTAATACCATTGTTGGTTTGGCCGGGTTACATTCCCGGGTGGTTGTTGTTGATTTGGGGCCGAGCCCTATTCTCGGGATTGGTACACTTGCAGGGGAAATGCTGCCGAAATTCCGGCAGAAAATAAGTGAATATGTTCAAAGGGTTGAAGTATGTATTTGGTAATGGGACTAACGAATGAATGAATCCTTTTGGACGTAGATTGACAAGATGGATGAACTCTCTTGCGTGTAGGCAAACAAGTCGGACGCGTAAGCGCGACTAGTTGGTCGTCGCTCAGGTATGTGAGGCTTACCTTTCTTTCTTTTGGCATGCCCTAGAGCCATGTAGGCTATGATATGCTATGTATCCCGAGGTTATTCCATTCTGAAATTCTGAATCTGTTTGTGATCTGTATGTCTCCCCTAACTAAGTAGCAAATGGGTCTGATAGGCGATTCGTAATTTAAGTATTTTGACATAAACATTCTAGATTAATGATGCCGACCCAAATGTGCTGACGTGAGTATTTGGTATAAGTATCTCGATATGAGAAATTCCGATATAAGTATGCTGAAGCAAGTATTTTGACGTAAGTGTGTGAATTAGGTATTCTGGCATACCCTTTTTATATATTTATTCTGACTTAAGTATTCTGATGTACGTATGATTCCAAAGATTCTATTTGGGTTGATCCACAAACATGTCTATCAGGTAGCTAACGTGATTACGGCTTAGATTTTCCAAGGAAAGCTTCTGAAATAATTGTAGAGTGTTCTGAACTTCGAACGCTCGTAACTTCTATATACCAACTCTGATTGACCCGAAACTTGTCCTGGACCCTCATATGTCGATAGGCATTCTGCCATAATTCCTTGATATATGTACTCGAACCTAGGTAGTCGGTTATAAGTAATCTGGTGCAAGAAAGTTGGAATATGTATTCTGATTAAGTAAAAAAAAAAAATAATAGGTACCTTGATAGAAATATTCTGTTAAAAGTAGTTTGACATAAAGTATGTTTGTAATAAGAAATCTGTTACGTATATTCCGAGAGTATGTTTGAATAATCTGTAAGCAATCTGTAATAAGTAGTCTGTATGGACATTCTGAGAATACGTTTGAATAATCAGTGGAGTCTGAATTATGTGTAGTCGGTTTCTCGCTATTCTGCTCGTGTATATGTTATGATTCCCTTCACCGAGTCCCGGGCCGGTATGTAAATCGTGCGACGGGCCGCTGAGCCCCATATGTGAATTCTGAAGTATGATGTGTCCGGTTCCGGGGTACTGTGGTATATGTCCGTCCCCGGTTACCGAGGTTATGTTACGAAGTATGATGTGTCCGGGCTCGGGGTGCTGTGTTATCTGTCCGCCCCCGGGTACCGCGGTTATGTGTGATGTGTGACGGAGATCGGAGAAAACTTCTGGAGTTAGATGTGTTGTGGCGCCAAAGGCAGGAGTGGCAGCCACGTTCCTATGCTATCGTGCGCATTCATTGGCACTGTTCATCGGTTCCTCGGCGTGTTATCTGTCCCCGAGGCCACTATGTATATGATATGATGTGACCGTCCCTCGGCGTGTTAATTGTCCCCGAGGTTATTGTCTGTATGATACGGCACTTGACCCGGCGTGTTATTTGTCCCCGGGGTTGCCGCGCATATGATACGACGTCCGATTCTGTTATGTATGACGTATGTTGGAGAGTAAGTATTCCGACCTTCCGTATATTCTGTATTCCGTCTGCTATATGATGTCAGTTAAACAATTTGTACGTTCTGTAATCTGTCTGGTATACGAGGTGAGTAAGTATCATTCGTGTCTGAAAAGAAAAACGATAAGTGTTAATATTTCTGAATAAGCTTTTGTTTGTTGTTCTGTCTATACCAGTCATGGTTTCGTTTCTGTACTTATGCCTTACATACTCAGTACATATCCGTACTGACCCCCTGTTCTTCGGGGGCTGCGTTTCATGCCGCGCAGGTACCCACAGATGACTATATGAGATGAGTCGAAGATGGCACAGTGGATTGGCGGGCTCCATTTCTTCCAGGAGTACTGCCGAGTCAGGGTATGTATGTTGTGGTGTCTGATCAGTGTTAGAGACTTTGCAGCCAGCGGCGTGGGTAATGATAGTCAGTCTGTAAGCGGCTTTATCGGCCGATATGTTGTTGTGTGTGTTTCTTAATAGATTTTGTATAATTACAGATTTGTTAAATTCTGGAAATAGAAAGCAGAAGATTTCGAAAGTTCAATATGTATTTTGTTTGTAATTGACTTTTTCAGATTTCAAAAAAAAAATTTGTTGGTGTGTAATCAGGGTCTGCGGGTTCGCTCGGCTCCGTATGTGGGGTCGGGTGCCCATCACACCCTAATAAGATCGGGGTGTGACAACAGCGTCCGAAGAAAATGGACGTCAGTACGAATATTGTACGGAGTATGTAAGGCATGAACGAAATGAACATAATAGATAAGTCATAAGACATAAGATGTAGATATAACCTGCATAACTCTTAAGGGAGGATACCTTTCATGCCTATATCGTATATAATCACAGTACATGTATCATCATAGCGCATACGTCATCGTATCATACATATATCATAATACGGTATCTGCTCATACACATTAAACATTATCTGTATTCGGCCACGTAGTTGCTCGACAATATCACATACATATCTTCCGGGCTTTTCATACATTGGAATACATAGTAGTATCGTACCCGACTATATAGATTCGGTGTCTTACTGTTACATCCGACATTTTTGTTCATTCGGAAAATTCAAGATAAAATGACTTGTGATGAATAAGGCCACTATTGGACCTTACTTGGTATGCATGTGTAGGTTATGAATACAATGATGTGGAATTACGAAAGGTGGCCAAGGGCAATAATTGGAATTTTGGAAACTTGTTCCATGAATTACCAAAATTAGCCACCACTTTTGGGCCAAAAAAAAAAATAATAACAACAAAACAAAGGCCCAACTTAAGGGGGCCCAACCGGCCACCATAGGTCCAAGCCCATGGAATAATTAAATTCCATGGGAAATTATATATTGGATAAGTGTGAGGAATATTCAAGAAGCAAGAACAAATCAAGAAAGAAAAAAAAGAAGAGAGAGGGTTCGGGTTTGGAGAGAAAAAAAGGAAAGAAAAGAAAGAAAATTTTTTGGAGCCAATCCCTTGGTTTAAAGAGTTCATCTCTTGAGAGATTATTGCTAAGCACAAGATTCTCTACAAGTTGATATAGAGATTGTGGCAAGAAAACAATTTCATCCTCCAAGTGAAGAACTTGAAGAAAGGTAAGGATTTCATGCTTTTGTTGTGTTAAAAATGATGTATGTATGTTGTGGTATGTGTGAATGAATGAAAAATATGGAAATTTGGTGTGTTGGAATTTTTGGGTGTGTGGCCGAATGCATATATGTGTATTGCATGATTTTAATGGTTTGAATTCTTGTGTAACTTAGTTGTAGTATGGTGGAAATTGTATTAGAAAGGAAAGTGGGATGAGAATTGGAAAAATATTGGAGTTGGCCGTGTGGTACTATGTTGACTATGGGACGTGAATTTGATTTTTGTTTGTATGCTAATCGTGTTATGGCTTTGTGAAGTAGATTGAAGGATAATGGTTAAGCTAAAACGAAGAATTGTTGGTTAAGTTGTTGTCGGAAAGTATGTCGCTTTAGCCTAAGGTCTTGAAATTGTGATTGATGATAATGAACTTGGAATATGAAAATGTGTTTATGAACTCGTATGTTGAAAGTTAGGAATAGATTGGAAAAGTAGTGATTTGATAGAAAGTTGAACGTTTGCGTATCTTGTGAACATTATGTGAACATGTTATGGATTCCTCCGATGTGTGTCGTAATGATTTTGATGGATAATGGATATGAAAATAATAAGTTTTGGTTGGAAATGTAAGCTTGAAACGAAAGATGATTCGTCGTGTCGAAAGGTGGCTAATAATGTCATAGCGTATGATTTAGTGTTTATTGATGTTTGTTGTTGTTTGGATGTCTCCTCTGGGTTGTTGTGTTGCTAAATTGAGCCGAGCTAAGTCTCGGGGATGTCGTATATACAGAGGAAATGCTGCCAAAATTTCGGTAGGCAATTATGTGTAAAGTTAGAGTATTGAAAGAATGGAACTAACCAAATGGTAAACTTGACCATTTCCAGATTTTGGACGAAATTTGGATTGACGCCAAGCGAGCATAAGGCGCCATCAAGGTATGTGAAGCACTTCTCTACGTTCCTAGGCATGTTCTGGATGTGGTAGTCTCGGCCGCGAGCCTTAAGTCCGACTCTGTTCCCCGGAATTCGAGACGTAAAACCGCTCCAATTCCTTCAATTCAATTGAACCTATTTTCTTACAAATTGCCCTTAAAGTGAGATTTTGTACAAAATTTCCCCAAACGGAGTCGGAACACTTCCGAACGAGTATGGGTGACCTCATAAGGTCAATTATCAATAATTTACATATGTAGCCTCGGGTTGGTCCGAGGTGGGCCCACAAGGCCCGATACTCCCGGTACGATTTTAAATACTTCCATTTTGGGTCCGATTTTCTTTAAAAACTTCTGAACTATTATTTTGTGTATATTATGGCTATTTTGGTGCAATTTATACAACATGATTTCTGAATATCTGAGAATCCCATTCTGATAATAATCTGTCGTGCCTTCCCAACTAGGATATAGGCGCGTACTGTGCATATTATCTGGATATTCTGATTTTGGCTCGCCGTTTGGCACCCCTTCAGTTTGATCGAGTCTGTATGTTGAGTCTGTAGGTAGGTGGTTTCTCATTTATCGATTCGTGTCTGTCTCAATGCATTCCTTCACTGCGACCCGGGCCAGGTTCTGTTATCGTGCATATTTCTCTGCATTGTTCACCGCGTCCCTCGGCGTACGGGCCGGGATCTGTATGTCTGTATGATCTGTGTATGGGGATGGCGGCCAGGATGGCATATGATCTGATATGATTCTGTCTGTCCACCGCGTCCCGTACTAAGAGGGTCGGGTTCTGTTACCGCGCCCCCAGACAGGGCCGGGATCTGTATGAATATATGCGTGTGCCATCTGTATTTATAAAGCACACGCCTCTGTATGATTTTGTATGATTCTGTGCTACTCTGCATGCATAATTCTGTCCGTCATACTACTGTCTGTCCGTCTGTGTTACGACTATTTCTGTATGTCCGTATGGATCCAGATTCTGCTCGTCTGTCCGTATTATGATTCCGTTTGTCTGTCCGAACTATAATTCTGTTCAATTGTGTGTAACACGATTCTGTATGTCTGTCTGGATCATAACTCTGTCCGTCAGTTTGATTTATGATTTTGCCCGTTATATTTCTGTGACTCTAGTTCGGACTATGTTTATATCTGTTACGTTTCTGCTTTACATACTCGGTACATTTTCCGTACTGACCCCCGTTCTTCGGGGGCTGCGCTACATGCCCGCAGGTACAGACGCGCTAGGTGATACGCCGCCAGCGTAGGTTTCCGACTCTGCTATCTGAAGAGCTCCCTTGACTCGGAGCATATCTTTTTGGTATATATCTTCTGTCTTCTGTGTACTCCGTATGTGTGTATATTCTGGGTACGGCGGGGCCCTGTCCCGCCATATGATTCTGTATGTCTGTAGAGGCCTGTAGATAGATGTGTGGGTTACGGGTTTCGTCTGTATGTTAGCCTTATCGGCTTACTTGTAAATGTCTGTATGTTCAGGTATATATGTATATATACGTATGGTTGCGCGCGTGCCGTATTTGTATCGGCCTATTTCCGTACTTCTGTTTTGAAACGAAAAAAAAAATCTGTATGATTCGAATTCGATCAGATAGGTACGTATGGGTATCCAGTTAGGGTACCAGTCGCGGCCCACGGGGTTTGGGTCGTGACAAAAGTGGTATCAGAGCGGTTAGTCCTCGGTATGTCTACAAGCCGTGTCTAGTAGAGTCTTGTTTATCGATGTGTTGTGCACCACATCTATAAACAGGAAGCTACAGGGCATTTAGGATGTTACCCTTCTTTGGATTCTTAGATCGTGCGATAAAGCGGTATGATTAGGATGATTCTCCCTTGCGAATTGCTGTACCTACAGCGAGGCTCCAAAGAGCAGAAGTGTCGGTATTTGGGGGAAATGTATCTGACCCGCTCCTTGCAGGTGATTGCAGGTTGGTGAAGAATGAAGAGGACGGCTTCCGACGATGAGGATGGGGGTGCTAAGAAGGCCCCAGGCTGTCACCGGGGCCGAGTAGGCAGGGCCCCAGTTACTCGATCGAGACGGGTCCTTCGGAGGATTCCCCGGAGGATAGCTACGATACGGATCTGTCGGAGGACCCATCTACGACTCCTCCAGAGTCTCCGAACCCTGGAGCAGAGGATCCCGTGGAGGATGGCTACGATACAGATATCTCGGAGGATTTGGCGATGACCCCTCCGGAGCTTCTTACCTCCGAGGAGGAGGATAGTCATGAGGCAGGCCCTTCGGAGCATTCTTCTAGGATGACGCAGGAGGAGATTTTCAAGTATGCACCAGCTCTTATTATTAGGGAGAACCTTGATAGCCCGGCCACCTCGGAGAGTGCTATGGATTTCTCCTGTTCTTGGCCTGGGTCACCAGTGGGCCGGGATTTGTCTGATCGTCCATACCCCTCCGATTCGGATGCGAGTGATAATGGAGACCGCATAGGTAGGGAGCAGGCAGACGTGGATGATAGTGGACATACCTCTCACGGCAGCTCCCCAGGTCAGACTCGATATTGATTATTCATAAGTGTATGAGTTTTTAGAACTTCCTATGTGTGTATGATATTTGTAAGACGTTATTCTATGAAGACGACGGAAATTTAAAGGAATTAGAGATCTAGTGACCCAAGACAAGGGCGACTAAATGTCCCCACCGTCAGAGTGATTTTGGAAATCCTGGATGGAAGTAAACAGGAAAGTGCCTCCGATGCCATTTGAGTGGGGCACGTGTGGTAAGTGTCGACGGCGTTATAATTCTTATTTGAAGTTATCAGCCCCGTGTGGCTGCGATACGACATGATATGATATGTATATGAGTATATCTGTGTTAGCCCTGTGCGGCATGGCTGGTATTTCTGGTGTACAGGTTCCAGATAGTAAGAAATATAGAGGAAACTCTGCCCAAATTTTTCCAGGGATATGGAGGTAAATATGTAGATTAAGTACAAAAAGGTCCCGCGATACTTGTCAGACTTTAGTTCCTTCTGTCGGTGGCCGAAGAACACCTTGCGGTGACATTTTATCAGATTCCACCGATTATTTGGAGGCGGAATTCGTGTGACGAAGACTTAAATCCGTGGGTTATCTGTAATCATATGTATATGTGTATGAAAGTGAATGTTTAAGATTCAGAAAGGCGACATGGTAGTGGTACGACTTAGCCGGGGGTGGGACCCGCTACAAAAATTTTCCGAAAATTTGCGAAGACCCCGATTTACTCTAAAATTACGTGACAAAGGTCGTGAGGGGCAATCGACCAAATTATATTAGCCCTAACGTGTCGAAATGCATGAAAGTTTCGGAGTTAAGCGTGCTCAGGCCATAGCAATTCTGGGATGGGTGACCCCCTGGGAAGTAATGCAAAGTTTTTGCTCAAGTGTAGGTATGACCAATATAAATGAAAATTTTGGGTAATCTAAAGGTGAAGGAGAATGTGTGGAGTAATCGGAGCCTTTAAAAAAACCACACAGTCCGACGCGGATTAAATGGGCAAAAAGAAAAGATGCGATACCGCTCGGAAAATTGAGCGAATCTGGATAACAGTTAGCGACGACCCGAATGTTGTCAGGGGATAGGAAAAAGCCCAATTACATCATAAGTTAGTCTGGTATGACGATGGTTGAAAAAGGAAAGAGAGTATGGATAGTAGGGGAGAAGAGAGATAAGAAGGGCGAGTAAGCAGAATCCTTGAAAAAGTCGATAAGCGACACCCAAGACGATTTGTATGATTGATTCTGAATATGTTTCTGTCTGACATATCTCTGTACGATTAACCCTGATTACGAATCTGTCTGACACACCTCTGTATGTCTGACTCTGGATATAAATCCGTCTGGTGTGCCTCCGTACGTCTAATTTTGGTCACGCATCTGTCTGATACATCTCCGCATGTCTGATTCTAAGTGTGACTCTGTATGATACATTTCTGTAAGCCTGATTCCGATTTCGAAATCCGTCCAATACATTTTTATACATCTGACTCTGATCTCAGATCTGTCTGACATACTTCCGTATCTCTTCTTTTGATTATGAATCTATCCGCCATAGTTTGGCATGTCTGCTTCCGATTACGAATCCGTCCGATATGCTTCGACGTGTCCGATTCCAGTCCTGAATCTGTTGGTAAGATGTGTCTGGTATGAAGTGGGATTACGAAAATGCGGTAGGAATTCAGGAGTGTAATAAGAAATGAGGTGGACTATGATGTTTAGGAAACGTTTGTCGGTTACAAGAATATAGCTTATGGTTCGATTATTATGTGGGGTATGAGAAAAATCTATTATGAAGGCATTTAAATCGGTGATGTGAAAAATTACCCCATAATGTTGGCAAAGCGGCCATGTCGGAAAGTCAGTAAAGGATGACTATAAAGAGAACCCTCCCGGAGTAGTATGACGCCCCATAAGGTCAATTTAACATTCGAGGACGAATGTCCTAAAAGGGGGGGAGAATGTTACATCCGACATTTTTGTTCATTCGGAAAATTCAAGATAAAATGACTTGTGATGAATAAGGCCACTATTGGACCTTACTTGGTATGCATGTGTAGGTTATGAATACAATGATGTGGAATTACGAAAGGTGGCCAAGGGCAATAATTGGAATTTTGGAAACTTGTTCCATGAATTACCAAAATTAGCCACCACTTTTGGGCCAAAAAAAAAATAATAACAACAAAACAAAGGCCCAACTTAAGGGGGCCCAACCGGCCACCATAGGTCCAAGCCCATGGAATAATTAAATTCCATGGGAAATTATATATTGGATAAGTCTGAGGAATATTCAAGAAGCAAGAACAAATCAAGAAAGAAAAAAACGAAGAGAGAGGGTTCGGGTTTGGAGAGAAAAAAAGGAAAGAAAAGAAAGAAAAATTTTTGGAGCCAATCCCTTGGTTTAAAGAGTTCATCTCTTGAGAGATTATTGCTAAGCACAAGATTCTCTACAAGTTGATATAAAGATTGTGGCAAGAAAACAATTTCATCCTCCAAGTGAAGAACTTGAAGAAAGGTAAGGATTTCATGCTTTTGTTGTGTTAAAAATGATGTATGTATGTTGTGGTATGTGTGAATGAATGAAAAATATGGAAATTTGGTGTGTTGGAATTTTTGGGTGTGTGGCCGAATGCATATATGTGTATTGCATGATTTTAATGGTTTGAATTCTTGTGTAACTTAGTTGTAGTATGGTGGAAATTGTATTAGAAAGGAAAGTGGGATGAATTAGTGAGAATTGGAAAAATATTGGAGTTGGCCGTGTGGTACTATGTTGACTATGGGACGTGAATTTGATTTTTGTTTGTATGCTAATCGTGTTATGGCTTTGTGAAGTAGATTGAAGGATAATGGTTAAGCTAAAACGAAGAATTGTTGGTTAAGTTGTTGTCGGAAAGTATGTCGCTTTAGCCTAAGGTCTTGAAATTGTGATTGATGATAATGAACTTGGAATATGAAAATGTGTTTATGAACTCGTATGTTGAAAGTTAGGAAAAGATTGGAAAAGTAGTGATTTGATAGAAAGTTGAACGTTTGCGTATCTTGTGAACATTATGTGAACATGTTATGGATTCCTCCGATGTGTGTCGTAATGATTTTGATGGATAATGGATATGAAAATAATAAGTTTTGGTTGGAAATGTAAGCTTGAAACGAAAGATGATTCGTCGTGTCGAAAGGTGGCTAATAATGCCATAGCTTATGATCTAGTGTTTATTGATGTTTGTTGTTGTTTGGTTGTCTCCTCTGGGTTGTTGTGTTGCTAAATTGAGCCGAGCTAAGTCTCGGGGATGTCGTATATACAGAGGAAATGCTGCCAAAATTTCGGTAGGCAATTATGTGTAAAGTTAGAGTATTGAAAGAATGGAACTAACCAAATGGTAAACTTGACCATTTCCAGATTTTGGACGAAATTTGGATTGACGCCAAGCGAGCATAAGGCGCCATCAAGGTATGTGAAGCACTTCTCTACGTTCCTAGGCATGTTCTGGATGTGGTAGGCTCGGCCGCGAGCCTTAAGTCCGACTCTGTTCCCCGGAATTCGAGACGTAAAACCGCTCCAATTCCTTCAATTCAATTGAACCTATTTTCTTACAAATTGCCCTTAAAGTGAGATTTTGTACAAAATTTCCCCAAACGGAGTCGGAACACTTCCGAACGAGTATGGGTGACCTCATAAGGTCAATTATCAATAATTTACATATGTAGCCTCGGGTTGGTCCGAGGTGGGCCCACAAGGCCCGATACTCCCGGTACGATTTTAAATACTTCCATTTTGGGTCCGATTTTCTTTAAAAACTTCTGAACTATTATTTTGTGTATATTATGGCTATTTTGGTGCAATTTATACAACATGATTTCTGAATATCTGAGAATCCTATTCTGATAATAATCTGTCGTGCCTTCCCAACTAGGATATAGGCGCGTACTGTGCATATTATCTGGATATTCTGATTTTGGCTCGCCGTTTGGCACCCCTTCAGTTTGATCGAGTCTGTATGTTGAGTCTGTAGGTAGGTGGTTTCTAATTTATCCATTCGTGTCTGTCTCAATGCATTCCTTCACTGCGACCCGGGCCAGGTTCTGTTGCGTGCATATTTCTCTGCATTGTTCACCGCGTCCCTCGGCGTACGGGCCGGGATCTGTATGTCTGTATGATCTGTGTATGGGGATGGCGGCCAGGATGGCATATGATCTGATATGATTCTGTCTGTCCACCGCGTCCCGTACTAAGAGGGCCGGGTTCTGTTACCGCGCCCCCAGACAGGGCCGGGATCTGTATGAATATATGCGTGTGCCATCTGTATTTATAAAGCACACACCTCTGTATGATTTTGTATGATTCTGTGCTACTCTGCATGCATAATTCTGTCCGTCATACTACTGTCTGTCCGTCTGTGTTACGACTATTTCTGTATGTCCGTATGGATCCAGATTCTGCTCGTCTGTCCGTATTATGATTCCGTTTGTCTGTCCGAACTATAATTCTGTTCAATTGTGTGTAACACGATTCTGTATGTCTGTCTGGATCATAACTCTGTCCGTCAGTTTGATTTATGATTTTGCCCGTTATATTTCTGTGACTCTAGTTCGGACTATGTTTATATCTGTTACGTTTCTGCTTTACATACTCGGTACATTTTCCGTACTGACCCCCGTTCTTCGGGGGCTGCGCTACATGCCCGCAGGTACAGACGCGCCAGGTGATACGCCGCCAGCGTAGGTTTCCGACTCTGCTATTTGAAGAGCTCCCTTGACTCGGAGCATATCTTTTTGGTATATATCTTCTGTCTTCTGTGTACTCCGTATGTGTGTATATTCTGGGTACGGCGGGGCCCTGTCCCGCCATATGATTCTGTATGTCAGTAGAGGCCTGTAGATAGATGTGTGGGTTACGGGTTTCGTCTGTATGTTAGCCTTATCGGCTTACTTGTAAATGTCTGTATGTTTAGGTATATATGTATATATACGTATGGTTGCGCGGGTGCCGTATTTGTATCGGCCTATTTCCGTACTTCTGTTTTGAAACGAAAAAAAAAAAATCTGTATGATTCGAATTCGATCAGATAGGTACGTATGGGTATCCAGTTAGGGTACCAGTCGCGGCCCACGGGGTTTGGGTCGTGACACTTACGTACCCACCTATAATAATGCTTGGTGCTATACGTGTCTGGCCCTACCAAGGCTCAGTGGTATCCGTACCCAACTGCAGTGGAGCGCACGCATCATATATGTATATATGTATGTATCTATATATATATATATATATATAGCATTGTCGTCATTACTATGTATGAATATATGTATAAACAGCGTGACCATATAGGTAGGGTGTGATAATCATTAGCCTGCGTCTAGGCCTCCCGCTACCGGGGTATCATCTCATGCCGCCCACTAGTGGTGTCTGCCCATGCCATCTAGACATGGTGCATACATTGCCCGCCTTAGCGGTGCCTCCCCGGCCATATAGGCGCGGTGGAATATCGTCATCATGTACTCATCAAGAACTTAACATTTTCATACATTGCATAGGAATACCATAAGCTTAACATCATTATACATTTATCCTAAAATATACATTAGAACTCAAAGACAACTATACTTTATCGGGGTGACATAAGGTCGTGAACCCCCGATTCCATTATGGAGCATTCATGAGCATTCTGCCTCACCTTGAAGGAATTAGCATATAAGGTGAGTGTATACAATGAACAACATCAATGGATCGTAGTTAACATCATAGCTGTGTGGAAACATCGTTTCGTGAACTCTGGGATCCTTAGATTTAAGCTCATTATCTTCATTATCGTGATAATAATGTATCTCTTATCTTTATCTCATATGACTATTCATGAACATAGACTCTTAGTTCCGGAATATAAGAAAGCCGTGGAGAGGTAGGGGAAAATAATATCATAGGAACTACATAAGGATCATTAGCTTCGTAGGAATGTCATATCCCGAGCTTTAGGACTTCTAGACTTATATTCATCATCTGTATTTCCATGCTCGTAACATATCTCTTTTCTTTATCTTGTATGAAGCTCTTTATAATCGTAGACTCATAGTTTTTGATACGTAGGAAAATCATGAAGAAGGAGGAAATATCATATCATAGGATTCATGCCTTAGAAAGAAGGGACTAGCCTTACATACCTCTTTCGTTAAACAATTTCCTTTGCTTGATTGTTCTCCTTCAATGCTCACGTTTCTACCTTTAAGATATCAACTCCAAAACATTTATAATAACATATCATATCATAGGATTAATGCATATCAACTCCAAAACATTTATAATAACGTTCACAATATCGTAACCAACAATTTTCATTCACCTACATTACCCTCACTTCACAATGACACTTCAGTTCATCCATAATCATGGTCATAGTATACTAGTACGTTTTCTCACATATAATTCTTATCCCATTTCCTTAATATCATTTATAATGTAACCATAAATACATCAAGAATCATGACTCAATTCAAGCTATTACTCAAAATGACACTATTCCCACATTCATGACCCATTTTTCTATATTCTTCTACAATCCAAGTGTTTCAACTATCAAATACCTTAAACAACATGGAAATATCATAAATCTTACCTTAGATTATGTAGGAATGAACCTTGGGTGGACACTCCTTACTTGAGCAAAACCCTAGTTTCACCTTCGCTTGAATTCCTTGCCTTGGATGAACTTTAATGGGTTTCTTACACTTGATTCACTTAGTTTGATGTAGTTGATCACTAATATCCCTTGAATTCTTGTGGGAGAAGTGTAGAGAGATGTTTTAGAGAGAAGGGGAGTGAAGGGAAATGAAATGAAATAAGACTTGGACCCTTATTAATAAAACTCAAATCTGTCCCGACCCATTTCTACGGACCAACATACAGTCCGTATAAATTATATTGACCGTATGTCTGGCCGTAGATTTTGTCCAGAGAAGGTTGCCCATCTGGGCTAAATATACGGCCTAACATACGGCCAGTATAATTTATACGGCCAATAAGTTGGGTCGTATAATTCCCAGCTATACCGATTTCGTTCTCGTTGACTCGTTTGATCTCCAATATTTATGGAACCTTCTTAACACTTGTTTATCACTTCATTAACAATCTAAGGGATGTTATAACTCTTCTCCAAAGCATCATTAAATCATCATACATCGTTACTCGTAAATCCTTTCCGATACATAACGTATGCTTTGCCTTCCTTAACAACTTCCGTCTCC